>NC_084551.2:56932500-56942500 GCF_033978685.3 Nerophis lumbriciformis | reverse complement strand
AAGTCTTTTGTCATTTTAATTGCCAAACTTATGCTAACGACTGGCCCAAATCCGACAGGTGTTTCCTTCCGTGCCCGTCTACTTCACTCCCAGACTGCCCGATCAATTTCCATCAATAAGACACAAACATTCAACATTATAGCTAACATGTTAGTATTATTAACTTACAATGACATTCTTTTTGTATTGTTTCACTTTCACAGATTCCTCAGTAAATTCACCAAATGTCAGCATGGAGTTATTGAGTCTGTTTAGCTGATTGAGAGCTAGCTTGCGCAGCTAGTGGGTCCATGACCGTGACTTCTGTTTTGTTTTGATTAACCGTTTTACTGCCCTGTCACAGACACCGTTTGGAAACAATTAAGGTATGCAAACAAACATTCTGTGTAAATAACTTATTTCACAACGTATATATCTGCGGCTAATATATGAAAAATACATTTATTTTTTCCAAATTTGAGTGGGTGTGGCTTATATACCGGTGCGCTCTATTGTCCGGAAAATAGGTTTTTTTTTTTAGTGTGAACCAGCTGCTCGTGTTTCCATTCAGCGACATGATCTTCCTTCATCTGTGGAACAACTTGGATGATTCCTTCAAATGTTCCAGTTCCATTCACACATTTAAAAAACACTTTAAGACCAATGTCTTGGAAAAATATATCACTCTTGAATCAACACAGTAGTTAATACTATGATCAATTAACATTGATCATAGTATTAGTCCAGTCCATACTGGCCCCACTATGGACTGGACTCTCACTATTATGTTAGATCCACTATGGACTGGACTCTCACACTATTATGTTAGATCCACTATGGACTGGACTCTCACAATATTATGTTAGATCCACTATGGACTGGACTCTCACACTATTATGTTAGATCCACTATGGACTGGACTCTCACACTATTATGTTAGATCCACTATGGACTGGACTCTCTCACTATTATGTTAGATCCACTATGGACTGGACTCTCATTATTATGTTAGATCCACTATGGACTGGACTCTCACACTCTTATGTTAGATCCACTATGGACTGGACTCTCACACTATTATGTTAGATCCACTATGGACTGGACTCTCACACTATTATGTTAGATCCACTATGGACTGGACTCTCACACTATTATGTTAGATCCACTATGGACTGGACTCTCACACTATTATGTTAGATCCACTATGGACTGGACTCTCACACTATTATGTTAGATCCACTATGGACTGGACTCTCTCACTATTATGTTAGATCCACTATGGACTGGACTCTCACTATTATGTTAGATCCACTATGGACTGGACTCTCACACTATTATGTTAGATCCACTATGGACTGGACTCTCACTATTATGTTAGATCCACTATGGACTGGACTCTCACACTATTATGTTAGATCCACTATGGACTGGACTCTCACACTATCATGTTAGATCCACTATGGACTGGACTCTCACACTATTATGATAGCTCCACTATGGACTGGACTCTCACACTATTATGTTAGATCCACTATGGACTTGACTCACACTATTATGTTAGATCCACTATGGACTGGACTCTCACTATTATGTTAGATCCACTATGGACTGGACTCTCACAATATTATGCTAGATCCACTATGGACTGGACTCTCACACTATTATGTTAGATCCGCTATGGACTGGACTCTCACTGTTATGTTAGATCCACTATGGACTGGACTCTCACAATATTATGTTAGATCCACTATGGACTGGACTCACACTATTTTGTTAGATCCACTATGGTCTGGACTCTCACACTATTATGTTAGATCCACTATGGACTGGACTCTCACAATATTATGCTAGATCTACTTGACGTCCATTGCACCGGTCGACCTAGGGGGGACGTCCCCACATCTGCGGTCCTCTCCAAGGTATTTCATTGTCCCATTGGGTTGAGTTTTTCCTTGCCCTGTTGTGAGATCTGAACCGAGGACGTCGTTGTGGCTTGTGCAGCCCTTTGAGACACTGGTGATTTAGGGCTATATAAATAAACATTGATTGATTGATAATTACAAAGTAAATGTGGGATATAAATAATAATGTATCTAGTCTATAATTGGTACAAAGGTTTAACTAAGACGTGTGCAAAGATATTTCACATGTCTTTACTGATATAATGACGCTGACCTTCTTGGTCATTCCCCGTGCCGTCCAGCTTGGTGTTGTCAGGTCGGTCGCACGTCTTGCAACTCCGACCCAAGTCCAGTTATTTTTTGTGTATTAGCTTTTGTTCTTTTATCCACGGTGCTTATTTTGTTTTCTCTTTTTCGCACCGACGCTTTTTGTTCTCTCCTATTTTGGAGCATTGTTGTGAGTACTTTTTCCTTAAGTAAAGAACAGTTTCACTCACCGTCCGTCTGCATCCTTGAGTTCCTCTGCATTGCATGGTGACATTTCCAGGGCGACACGACCGCGTTTCCCAGCGTTTATTTCCACGCGGCAAATCTTACATTTGGAAAAGCCAGGTTTGTCAATCTGGTTGTGTTAGAATAATTATGTGTAAGTTATCACACAACTCTTATGCTTAAAGGCCGTTGCTATAGTTATTATCAATTGTGCGGAAGTTGTACTTTTCTATCCGTGCAAAGGGACAACTTGCAATCCAAGATTGCGAGTCGCCTAGTATCAGAGTTTGTGTCGAGAACATGGAGTACCTTGACGCAGACGAAGCAGAGACAGGGCGATATCACGAGGGTCAGCACATTTCCATTTCTGAATAATCATATATTGTGTTTAACTGGGGCTGCTGAAATGACCCCCCTTCCTTCAGAAGCAGCCTCAGTGATGTAACCAGGGCCCTCCCAAATAAATAGAGGAGCACATGGGACTGGACCTCAGAGCGTGGGTTGGAGCTGTAACTAAGAGTACAGCCCAATACGTCTCTCCTCATTGAGCTAAATTGAACTCTGTCTCTGGATAATTCCTTGCTTCTTGTGTGTTTAATAAATGTCATCAGTGTTTGAACCTGACAAGTTGTGTTTGACCAATGCTGTCTTTCAGCCAAGACCGGCACCACGGGTTTGTAACTTCTTTCCAATTTCCACTTTTACTGACACAGATGTTAAACGTTCCTCAAGTCTGTCTGCCAGTCATGAAAACAAAAAATGGAGGATAGCCACGGTGGCCGAGAAAGGTCAGGACTACGGTTGTACGGTATACCGGTACAAGTATAGTACCGCGATACTAATGACTCATATTCGGTACTATACCTCTATATTTGGTACTATACTATATGCTCCAAAGCATTCACACAATTATGGTTTTCTACACCAAAAGTTCATCTATTTATTATTAAACTTCTTCTTCTTCTCCAGATTTTGGCGTGTTCTACCTACCACATTTTTCACCCCATTCAAAGCGTTCCAACTTCAAACTGTTCAGCCTATTCGGGAATCGCGGACTTTCCCTTGACAAATTCCAAAAATTCCCAGATTTCCCAGAATTCCAGGTTTTCCGGGACATTTTTCCCATTCAAAATGAATTGGACATTTTTCCAACTTCCACCATTTCCACATTTTTCAACCTATTCAAACCATTCCACCTTCAACACGTTCCACCATTCTGGACATTCAAACTACCCTCTTTCCAAGTTCAAAACAATTCCAGGATTTTCCAGAATTCCTGCTTTCCCAAAGCCCTATTTCCACCCTTTTTTCTGGCGACTACTCCTTCCACATTTTTCAACGCATTTCAAGCGTTACACCGTCCAAACATTCCTCTTAATCAGGACAAAAGAAAAAGTTGTTTTTAAACTGGAAAAATTCCCGGTTTTCCCGAAACTCCAGGAATTTCATAATACCATTTCTCAATTCAACATGTTACTACTTCAACATTTCTCCACCAATTTGAAAAATTCCAACACCATCCATTTCAACTCATTCAGACCATTCAAGTTTTTTTACCATTTTCTAAAAATTTCCCGCTTTTCCCGCAATTCCCAATTTTTTTCTGAAATTCCCATTGAAATCAATGGGCCATTCTTCAAAGTTCCACAACTCCCACATTTTTCATCTGATTCAAACTGTTCCAATTTTTAAATATTCAGTCTGCTCTACTTTAAAAATTCTAAAAAAAAATCCCCGGATTTCCCTTTTTTTTTTTTTTTTTTTTTTTACCATTTTCCCCATTCAAAATGAATTGGCCATTTTTTTTAAACTTCCACAATTCCCATATTCTTCAAACCATTCAAACTATAATTTGTTTCCACATTCAACAGATTTCCAGGAATTCCCGTTTTTTTGCTAACCTATTTCCACCCTTAAGTTCGCCTACTCCTGTCACATTTTTCAACCGTTCCACCGTCAAAACACTCATATTCAGGACAAAAAACAAGTCGGTTAAGGACCTAGAAAAATTCCCTGGTTTTCCCGAAATTCCAGGAATTTCTCAATTAAAAACTGTTGCTAGTTCAACATTTCTTGACCGATTTTAACAATTCTAACACCAACCAATTCAGCTCATTCAAGACATTCATGCTCCTAATAATTTTCGGGGGGAAAAATCCAGCTTTTCCCAAAATTCCCAAATTTCCAGGAAGTTCCCATTGAAATGAATGGGACATTTTTCCACGTTGCACAATTCCTACATTTTTCAACCTATTGAAACCATTCCAACATCAACACATTCCACTCACCCTGGACATTCAAACTAACACTTTCCAAAGTTCCAAACCAAATTCCGGTTTTCCTGGAAATTCTAACTCTTCAACATTCAAACCATTCCAACGTTCAAACTTTTCTTACATTCATACTACATTCTGTCAGCATTTCACTTCAACTTCAGCATTGGAGCATTCACACTCGTCTAGTTACGGCTGTTCCCACATTCTTCAAACGATTCAAACTATCATTTTTTCACATTCAACAAATTTCCAGGAATTCCCGTTTTTTGCTAACCTATTTCCACCCTTAAGTTCGCCTACTCCTTTCACATTTTTCAATCGTTCCACCGTCAAAACACTCATATTCAGAACAAAAAACAAGTTGGTTAAGGAACTAGAAAAATTCCCCGGTTTTCCCGAAATTCCAGGAATTTCTCAATTAAAAACTGTTACTAATTCAAAATTTCTTGACCGATTTTAACAATTCTAACACCAACCAATTCAGCTCATTCAGGACATTCATGCTCCTAATCATTTTCGAAAAAAATCCAGCTTTTCCCAAATTTCCAGAAAGTTCCCATTGAAATGAATGGGACATTTTCCCAAGTTGCACAATTCCCACATTTTTCAACCTATTGAAACCATTCCAACATCAACACATTCCACTCACCCTGGACATTCAAACTAACACTTTCCCAAGTTCCAAACCAAATTCCGGTTTTCCTGGAAATTATATCTCTTCAACATTCAAAGCATTCCAACATTCAAACTCTTCTTACATTCATACTACATTCTGTCAGCATTTCACTTCAACTTCAGCATTGGAGCATTCACACTCTTCTCGTTACGGCTGTTCCCACATTCTTCAAATGATCCAAACTATCATTTTTTTCCCACATTCAACAAATGTCCAGGAATTCCAGTTTTTTGCTAACCTATTTCCACCCTTAAGTTCGCCTACTCCTGTCACATTTTTCAACCGTTCCACCGTCAAAACACTCATATTCAGGACAAAAAACAAGTTGGTTAAGGAACTAGAAAAATTCCCGGGTTTTCCTGAAAATCCAGGAATTTCTCATTTAAAAACTGTTACTAATTCAACATTTCTTGACCGATTTAAACAATTCCAACACCAACCAATTCAACTCATTCAGGACATTCATGCTCCTAATCATTTTTGGAAAAACAATACAGCTTTTCCCAAAATTCCCAAATTTCCAGGAAGTTCCCATTGAAATGAATGGGACATTTTCCCAAGTTGCACAATTCCCACATTTTTCAACCTATTGAAACCATTCCAACATCAACACATTCCACTCACCCTGGACATTCAAACTAACACTTTCCCAAGTTCCAAACCAAATTCCGGTTTTCCTGGAAATTCTAACTCTTCAACATTCAAAGCATTCCAACATTCAAACTATTCTTACATTCATACTACATTCTGTCAGCATTTCACTTCAACTTCAGCATTGGAGCATTCACACTCTTCTCGTTACGGCTGTTCCCACATTCTTCAAACGATTCAAACCATCATTTTTTTCACATTCAACAAATTTCCAGGAATTCCCGTTTTTTGCTAACCTATTTCCACCCTTAAGTTCGCCTACTCCTTTCACATTTTTCAATCGTTCCACCGTCAAAACACTCATATTCAGAACAAAAAACAAGTTGGTTAAGGAACTAGAAAAATTCCCCGGTTTTCCCGAAATTCCAGGAATTTCTCAATTAAAAACTGTTACTACCGGTAATTCAAAATTTCTTGACCGATTTTAACAATTCTAACACCAACCAATTCAGCTCATTCAGGACATTCATGCTCCTAATCATTTTCAAAAAAAATCCAGCTTTTCCCAAATTTCCAGAAAGTTCCCATTGAAATGAATGGGACATTTTCCCAAGTTGCACATTTCCCACATTTTTCAACCTATTGAAACCATTCCAACATCAACACATTCCACTCACCCTGGACATTCAAACTAACACTTTCCCAAGTTCCAAACCAAATTCTGGTTTTCCTGGAAAATATAACTCTTCAACATTCAAAGCATTCCAACATTCAAACTATTCTTACATTCATACTACATTCTGTCAGCATTTCACTTCAACTTCAGCATTGGAGCATTCACACTCTTCTCGTTACGGCTGTTCCCACATTCTTCAAACGATCCAAACTATCATTTTTTTCCCCCACATTCAACAAATTTCCAGGAATTCCCGTCTTTTGCCAACCTATTTCCACCCTTAAGTTCGCCTACACCTGTCACATTTTTCAACCGTTCCACCGTCAAAACACTCATATTCAGGACAAAAAACAAGTTGGTTAAGGAACTAGAAAAATTCCCCGGTTTTCCTGAAATTCCAGGAATTTCTCAATTAAAAACTGTTACTAATTCAACATTTCTTGACCGATTTAAACAATTCCAAAACCAACCAATTCAACTCATTCAGGACATTCATGCTCCTAATCATTTTTGGAAAAACAATACAGCTTTTCCCAAAATTCCCAAATTTCCAGGAAGTTCCCATTGAAATGAATGGGACATTTTCCCAAGTTGCACGATTCCCACATTTTTCAACCTATTGAAACCATTCCAACATCAACACATTCCACTCATCCTGGACATTCAAACAAACACTTTCCCAAGTTCCCAACCAAATTACGGTTTTCCTGGAAATTCTAACTCTTCAACATTCAAGCCATTCTTACATTCATACTACATCCTGTCAGCATTTCACTTCAACTTCAGCATTGGAGCATTCACACTCTTCGGGGCAGCATAGCTCGGCTGGTAGAGCAGCCGTGCCAGCAACTTGAGGGTTCCAGGTTTGATCCCCGCTTCCGCCATATAATCACTGCCGTTGTGTCCTTGGGCAAGACACTTCACCCACCTGCTCCCAGTGCCACCCACACTGCTTTAAATGTAACTTACATATTGGGTTTCACTATGTAAAGCGCTTTGAGTCACTAGAGAAATGTGCTATATAAATATAATTCACTTCACTTCCAGTTATGACTGTTGTGCGTACATTCCACTCTTGCTATTTGTCGCCCCACTCGGAGGAAAAGTGAAACTGCAACACAAAACACGGAAGTCATCAATTTACCGGAAATACTTTTATTGTGGCATGAACCCGGAAGTTATTTAGTATTTAACCGTTTTTTTTAATTGAACAACAAACATATATCCACAATTTTTAACGAGTACAATTTGAGGCAATATCCACTGGAATGGCCATTTCTCGTTTTTGTGTTTGTATTTCATGTTTTCCAGATTCGTATAATTTTATTTCCGGCCCAATAGAAGACTTTTGGTCACAATGTACCAGTTAGCCACATTAGCCGAGTTAGCATGGGCTCAAGTTAACCAAAAGTGTCATATAAGGGCTAAACTTACAGCTTCTTCAGACAAGAAACAACTCAGCTCGGCTGTTTAATGTCGGTTGCTGCGTTGAACGTCAATGAAGCCGGCGGGAAATGTGAGTAATTGTTGGCGTAAAGAAGTTGAATGTATTGTAATGTATTGTTGAATGTACTTTGTTGGGGCTGTGCTGCCCCCTGGTGGCCAGCGTGTGTTAGCGCACTTGATAACATAATAGTGTGAGAGTCCAGTCCATAGTGGATCTAACATAATAGTGAGAGTCCAGTCCATAGTGGATCTAACATAATAGTGTGAGAGTCCAGTCCATAGTGGATCTAACATAATAGTGTGAGAGTCCAGTCCATAGTGGATCTAACATAATAGTGAGAGTCCAGTCCATAGTGGATCTAACATAATAGTGAGAGAGTCCAGTCCAGAGTGGATCTAACATAATAGTGAGAGTCCAGTCCATAGTGGATCTAACATAATAGTGAGAGAGTCCAGTCCATAGTGGATATAACATAATAGTGAGAGTCCAGTCCATAGTGGATCTAACATAATAGTGTGAGAGTCCAGTCCATAGTGGATCTAACATAATAGTGAGAGTCCAGTCCATAGTGGATCAAACATAATAGTGAGAGTCCAGTCCATAGTGGATCTAACATAATAGTGAGAGAGTCCAGTCCAGAGTGGATCTAACATAATAGTGAGAGTCCAGTCCATAGTGGATCTAACATAATAGTGAGAGAGTCCAGTCCATAGTGGATATAATATAATAGTGAGAGTCCAGTCCATAGTGGATCTAACATAATAGTGAGAGTCCAGTCCATAGTGGATCTAACATAATAGTGAAAGTCCAGTCCATAGTGGATCTAACATAGTAGTGAGAGTCCAGTCCATAGTGGATCTAACATAATAGTGTGAGAGTCCAGTCCATAGTGGATCTAACATAATAGTGAGAGAGTCCAATCCAGAGTGGATCTAACATAATAGTGAGAGTCCAGTCCATAGTGGATCTAACATAATAGTGAAAGTCCAGTCCATAGTGGATCTAACATAATAGTGAGAGTCCAGTCCATAGTGGATCTAACATAATAGTGTGAGAGTCTAATAGTGAAAGTCCAGTCCATAGTGGATCTAACATAATAGTGAGAGTCCAGTCCATAGTGGATCTAACATAATAGTGTGAGAGTCTAAGGCTGCAGCTAACGATTATTTTTCTATCGATTAATCTATAGATTATTTTTTTCGATTAATCGGTTAATCTATAGATTATTTTTTTCCCGATTAATCTATAGATTATTTTTCCTTTTACCGATTATTTTTTTCATTTAAAATGAAGATGAAAAAATAAATGTAGGCCAGTTTTTTCAAAAGGCATGGCTTTTATTTACAAAAAAAAAAGTATGGCCACTCAGTCAACATTGACAACAACATGACAAAATATTCTGTAACAATGTAAAAATTTAACAAAATTAAAAGTAGCTTATTTGCTTTTAATGTGCAAATATAAAAGTAAACATCCAGTGCAAATCTTAATATTCTGCAATAGTATAAGCATTTCAAAAGTAAAAGTATTGCTTATTTTGCTTTAAAATGTGCAAAAATAAAGATAAACATCCAATTCAAAAAAGTGCAAAACGGAAATATTCTGTAACAACAGTGTAAACATTTCAACAAAAGTAAAAGTATTGCTTATTTGCTAAAATGTGCAAAAATAAAGATAAACATCCAATACAAAAAAGTGCAAAACGAAATATTCTGTAACAACAGTGTAAACATTTCAACAAAAGTAAAACTTTTGCTTATTTTGCTTAATAACACAACAATGATAGTATGATTAAAGTGAAAGTTAATTGTTGGTTTGTACATAGTATACGTAATTGTTAATGTTGTAAAAGGTATTTGCACAACTAATTAACGTTAGCGTTAAAGAGGAGCGCGTCTTTGTAAACACTGAACAGGCACGCCAAACGCTCCTCTCAGAGCGAAACGGTGCTTTAGTTTATGA
>NC_084551.2:56852500-56930000 GCF_033978685.3 Nerophis lumbriciformis | reverse complement strand
TGCAACGCAACCTTGCATCTTTGCAACGCAACCTTGCATCTTTGCAACGCAACCTTGCATCTTTGCAACTCAACTTTGCATCTTTGCAACGCAACCTTGCATCTTTGCAGCGCAACCGTGCATCTTTGCAACGCAACCTTGCATCTTAGCAGCGCAACCTTGCATCTTTGCAGCGCAACCTTGCATCTTTGCAACGCAACCTTGCATCTTTGCAGCGCAACCTTGCATCTTTGCAGCGCAACCGTGCATCTTTGCAACGCAACCTTGCATCTTAGCAGCGCAACCTTGCATCTTTGCAGCGCAACCTTGCATCTTTGCAACGCAACCTTGCATCTTTGCAGCGCAACCTTGCATCTTTGCAGTGCAACCTTGCATCTTTGCAACGCAACCTTGCATCTTTGCAACGCAACCTTGCATCTTTGCAACGCAACCTTGCATCTTTGCAACGCAACCTTGCATCTTTGCAACGCAACATTGCATCTTTGCAACGCAACCTTGCATCTTTGCAACTCAACCTTGCATCTTTGCAACGCAACCTTGCATCTTTGCAACGCAACCTTGCATCTTTGCAACGCAACATTGCATCTTTGCAACGCAACCTTGCATCTTTGCAACTCAACTTTGCATCTTTGCAGTGCAACCTTGCATCTTTGCAGCGCAACCTTGCATCTTTGCAGCGCAACCGTGCATCTTTGCAACGCAACCTTGCATCTTTGCAACGCAACCTTGCATCTTTGCAACGCAACATTGCATCTTTGCAACGCAACATTGCATCTTTGCAACGCAACATTGCATCTTTGCAACGCAACCTTGCATCTTTGCAACTCAACTTTGCATCTTTGCAACGCAACCTTGCATCTTTGCAGCGCAACCTTGCATCTTTGCAGCGCAACCGTGCATCTTTGCAACGCAACCTTGCATCTTTGCAACGCAACCTTGCATCTTTGCAACGCAACCTTGCACCTTTGCAACGCAACCTTGCATCTTTGCAACGCAACCTTGCATCTTTGCAGCGCAACCTTGCATCTTTGCAGCGCAACCTTGCATCTTTGCAGCGCAACCTTGCATCTTTGCAGCACAACCTTGCTTCCTCTGGTCCAGGAATGTGTGCTACTTTCCCTTCTAAGTAGGCCACTCACTGGCTGGACCTTCAAAAGTTCAAGTCATTATTGTCCTCCTGCTGCTATTCAGTGGAGGTCCTGTCAGCTCATTGTTATTCAGCCCAGGCAGGCAGGCAGGCAGGCAGGCAGGGAGGGAGGGAGGGACTATGGAGGGACTGTGGAGGGACTATGGAGGACAGCAGTACACTTCTCCTTGTTCCTGGGGGTGGCGGGCATGAAGGCATGTTGGTAATCGGCTCAGTAATGAGGAGAGCTGCTGAACGCTCCCCTCCATTCTTCTGAGAGGAGAGTTGGGGCCATGTGAAAAAGGGGTGGAGGCCAGTTGAGATTTAGTGCCTTGCTGGATGGAACAACCCCCACTAACCTCAGCCTGCCTCACTTGGCAAGACAAGAACACAGGACCTCTTTCTGCGCTCCTACTATGACATTCTAACCAGGTAACTACTTCTTCTCCACTTGTTGCACTTTATCTGGCTTTAGTG
Organism: Nerophis lumbriciformis; assembly: GCF_033978685.3. Lineage (NCBI taxonomy): Eukaryota > Metazoa > Chordata > Actinopteri > Syngnathiformes > Syngnathidae > Nerophis > Nerophis lumbriciformis. The sequence goes on along the minus strand of NC_084551.2, from coordinate 56,928,397 downwards.
CAGCTTTTTCACATGCTCATTGAAACTATTAGTTAGTGCAGCTTTTTCACATGCTCATTCAAACTACTAGTTATTACAGCTTTTTCACCTGCTCATTCAAACTACTAGTTAGTGCAGCTTTTTCACATGCTCATTCAAACTACTAGTTATCACAGCTTTTTCACATGCTCATTCAAACTACTAGTTATCACAGCTTTTTCACATGCTCATTGAAACTATTAGCTAGTGCAGCTTTTTCACCTGCTCATTCAAACTACTAGTTAGTGCAGCTTTTTCACATGCTCATTCAAACTACTAGTTATCGCAGCTTTTTCACCTGCTCATTCAAACTACTAGTTAGTGCAGCTTTTTCACATGCTCATTCAAACTACTAGTTAGTGCAGCTTTTTCACCTGCTCATTCAAACTACTAGTTAGTGCAGCTTTTCACCTGCTCATTCAAACTACTAGTTAGTGCAGTTTTTTCACCTGCTCATTCAAACTACTAGTTATCGCAGCTTTTTCACCTGCTTATTCAAACTACTAGTTAGTTCAGCTTTTTCACATGCTCATTGAAACTACTTGTTAGTGTGTCTTTTTCACATACTCATTGAAACTACGAGTTAGTAGGGGATTTATATATTTTTATTTTACTATTTATACTGTGTGTGTGTGTGTGTGTGTGTGTGTGTGTGTGTGTGTGTGTGTGTGTGTGTGTGTGTGTGTGTGTGTGTGTGTGTGTGTGTGTGTGTGTGTATATATATACATATATATATAATATATATATATATTAAGTTAAAGTTAAAGTACCAACGATTGTCACACACACACTAGGTGTGAATCTCTAGCTATAGATGTATATATCAATAATGTGTATATGTATATATAAAATGTGTACTTTATTATTATTTTTTATTTATTTATCTGGAGTTTTAAATAGGTGGATATTTCTATGACCTATGGAAAATAAAATGTATTAAATGTAAAAAAAAAATAGTATTGTTTTTTTTAATATATATATATATATATATATATATATATATATATATATATATATATATACATACATACATACATACATACATACATACATACATACATACATACGTGTGTGTGTGTATATATATATATATATATATATATATATATATATATATATATATATATATATATATATATATATATATATATATATAAAACATTAATACTATTTTTTTTTACATTTAATATATTTTATTTTCCATAGGTCATAGAAATGTCCACCTATTTAAAACTCCAGATAAATATTTAATACAATAATAAAGTACACATTTTATACATACATATACACACACATACATACATTATATATATATATATATATATATATATATATATATATATATATATATATATATATATATATATATATATATATATATATATATATACACACACATATACACATTTATTTTTATATATATATATATATATATATATATATATATATATATATATATATATATATAAATAAATGATAAATGGGTTGTACTTGTATAGCGCTTTTCTACCTTCAAGGTACTCAAAGCGCTTTGACACTACTTCCACATTTACCCATTCACACACACATTCACACACTGATGGAGGGAGCTGCCATGCAAGGCGCTAACCAGCACCCATCAGGAGCAAGGGTGAAGTGTCTTGCTCAGGACACAACGGACATGACGAGGTTGGTACTAGGTGGGGATTGAACCAGGGACCTTCGGGTTGCGCACGGCCACTCTCCCACATATATATATAAATAAATGTGTGTGTGTGTGTGTGTGTATATATATTTAAAAACAAAACATTAATACCATATTTTTTACATTTAATATATTTTATTTTTAATGGAAAATAAAATATATTAAATTAAATGTAAAATGTTTGTTTTTATATATATATATATATATATATATATATATATATATATATATATATATATATATATATATATATAAACAATAAATAAATGTAAAAACATGTTTTATATATATATGTATATATATAAATTATAAAAAAAAACAAAAAACATTAATACCATTTTTTTTTACATTTAGTATATTTTATTTTCCATAGGAAAATAAAATAAATTAAATGTAAAAGAATGTTTAAATGTTTTGTTAATATATATGTGTGTGTGTGTATATATATATATATATATATATATATATATATATATATATATATATATATATATATATATATATATATATGTATAAAAACAATTTAAAAAATTGTAATTTTTTGTGTGTGTGTATATATATATATATATATATATATATATATATATATATAAATAAAAAATTAATAATTTTTTTTTGACATTTAATATATATTATTTTCCTATGGAAAATAAAATATATTAAATGTAAAAAAAATAATTTATGTTTTATATATATATATTTAGACTTAGACTATATATATATATATATATATATATATATATATATATGTATGTATGTTTGTATGTATGTATGTATGTATGTATGTATGTGTATATATATATATATATATATATATATATATATAAAGTCTAAGTCTAAATATATGTATATATATATATATAAAACATACATTTTTTTTTTTACATTTAATTTAATATATTTTATTTTCCATAGGAAAATAATATATATTAAATGTCAAAAAATGTTTATTAATTTTTATATATATATATATATATATATATATATATATGTATATATATATATATATACATTTATTTAAATGGTATTAATGTTTGTTTGTTTTTATATATATATATTAAAAACAAAACAAAAAACATTAATACAATTTTTTTTACATTTAATACATTTTAATTTACAATGGAAAATAAAAAATATTTAATAAATAAATATATATATATATATATATATATATATATATATATATATATATATATATATATATATAATGTGTACACACATTAGTTTTAATTTTATATGTGTATTTTACAACATCAATATTTTATGACCAATAGACATTTCCAAAAATCAGCATTTAGTGGCCTCAGAGAAGAGGCCACAGCACATGAATGCTTCCTGTGTGTCAGCGCCAACCACCTGCACTCTTTCTCTTCTCACCATCGCCGCTTGCAAACTTCAACCTTCTGCTCTCCTTCTCTCTCACTTTGTGTAAGACATGACAAGGTGCGCCCGGGGGGCGCTAATGAGCTGGAATCTTCTCTTTGTGTCGCCTAGCACGAGCTCATCTAGGTCAGTGTCTCGCTCTGATGACAAACTCATGGTTGTGCATAGGGATGTCCCGATCCAGGTTTTTGCACTTCCGATCCGATACCGATATTGTTTTTGCATTTCCGATCCGATACCGATACTGACCGATACCGATACTGGCCTATTCGAGCATGTATTATAGTTTAAAGTTATTTAGCCTACTTAGTTGTCAGAATCATGTTGAAAAGGGTTTTAGTACTCTTGATAACAACTAGCCAGCTGAATTAGGGGAGTTTGAATAATACACAATGGTTGGTAACAAGAAACTGACCTGTTTATTCAAGGATAAACACAAAATAGACAAAATTATACATGATAAACAGAAATGGCATCATTGAACTAGGGCTGGGCGATATGGCCTTTTTTTAATATTGCAATATTTTAAGGCCATATTGCGATACACAATATATATCTCGATATTTTGCCTTAGCCTTGAATGAACACTTGATGCATATAATTACAGCAGTATGATGATTCTATGTGTTTTGATTGATTGATTGAGACTTTTATTAGTAGGTTGCACAGTGAAGTACATATTCCGTACAATTGACCACTAAATGGTAACACCCGAACAAGTTTTTCAACTTGTTTAAGTCGGGGTCCACTTAAATTGATTCATGATACAGATATATACTATCAGATATATACTATCATCATAATACAGTCATCACACAAGATAATCACATTGAATTATTTACATTATTTACAATCCAGGGTGTGGAGGGGGGCGCCGGATGTCAGTGTCAAAAAGACAGCCAAAAGAGTTTGATATGAGAATAAATCTAAAGTTAAAATATAGGGTAGAAATGCACCCATTTGCAGGAAATGTAGTCTTGATTTTCAACATTTTCTTTCAAGGCTTGCATGTCTACATTAAAACATTCTTCTTCATACTGCATTAATATATGCTACTTTTAAACTTTCATGCAGAGAAGGAAATCACAACAAAAAAAACAAAAAAATTTTTCATACGGTGTTGATGTGGAAATTTTTGCCTCAGCATTTTGATGGTGTGGACGTGTGGCCCCGAATGGAGATAAGCGTCTCGACAGACGTTACAATATTTGAACAATGATGACGAAAACTGTTTTCTCTGTCGTGTCCGTGTGTCGAAAATTGTTATGCGCTTATTTTTTTATTAGATTTTGTGCGTGGCATAGATTTGCTATGCGCAGAGGACGCTCAAACAGTGCGCAATTGCACAGGCGAGCACCTTAGAGGGAGCGTTGCTCGCACGGCTGCGCTAGCATCACAGCTAACGTTAGCCATGTTGCTACCTCTCTGCTCGGGGAGGACGTATACGTATGTGAGGTATGACGTGACAGTATGTGACGTATGACGTGACAGTATGTGACGTATGTAAGAAGGTGCACTTGCTGTCTGTGAGAGGGAGACACAGGAAGGAGTGAGAAGAGCCTGTCGTGTAATGCCAGCAGCTAAAAGCAACTGCGTTAGAATCCACAGACGTGGATGTGTTGAAGGTGTGCTGGAAAATGCGGAACGGAAATTACGGAGCAGCAGAAAAGTGGAATGTATTATTTAAATCGGTGCGTTGGAAAACACGGACCGGAGTTTTTTTTAAAACTGGATCTGGATCGGCATTTTCCCATGCCTTGCCGATACGCAATTTTTGGCAAATATCGGCAGCCAATCCGATCCAAATATCGGATCGGGACATCCCTAGTTGTGCATCTTGTGTGTGTGTGTGTGTGTGTGTTTTCTACCCTTCTTGAGACATCAACAAGGAAAAATACCTTCCATATGAGGACCGGTGAACAAGTTAGTACCGAACTCGTGTTCCCAATACGGAAAACCATTGCATCTAATAGAGAGCCAAATACTAGAGTCTGTGAACATTGCTCCAAAGTCTGGATTTTTTTGTTGATTTAATGTGCATACAAAAGTAAACATTGACAGGTGCAAAGGCAGCAATACAGTCGTGGTCAAAAGTTGACATACACTTGTAAAGTTTGGTTCTTTTATGAATTTATTATGGGTCTACTGAAAATGTGAGCAATGTGGTCAAAAGTATACATACAGCAACATACATGATCGATGTTGGTGATGTAGAAAGTTACAATCAAATCAAATGAGCTTCATGGCCTCTTATGATTGAGGACACCTGTGACTTCTCTGAGCACATTTAAATAGGACTTAAGAGGACCAATAGTCAACATGATCCACCCAGAAATAAATTTAAAAAATGGCTTATCGATAAAGCATTAAAAAAAAAATTGTTTTAATATTTATTTATATGTATCATTATTCTCCTAATCATCTTTCCAGTAGAGGCCTCTCCCCTCTCACTTTCTGTGCTCCTCTGCCCCGACTCCTACAGGTCAATAGGGGTTGTGGAGTGATTATTATTATTATCTACTGATGATAGTCATACGTATGAGCTCTCATACGTGAATGAGGTCAGCTCCTGTTGTCCTCCATGTGTAAAGTGAGAAACACAGCTGATGCTCCAGAAAGAAGTAACGCCAAAGATAGCAAATGGTGAAAAAGAGTGCACATTTAACTTTATAAATAACCAGGACCTTCATGATGCATTTCAGGCTAACTAGCTAACTAAGTAGCAGCATTGTTTTAGAGCGGGAATGTAACTTTTTGTCAAACACAGACCTGGTGCAAACTGGAGCTAATACATTTTACTACAAGCAGTGATGAATACTTATTTTCTTGAAAAAGTTTCTTATTTCCATTTTGCATCCGTTCACGTTCTTGTTCTGCAGTGCTGTGTGGTAATGTGCTTCGTACACCTGCAGGACCGCAAGCAGGGTCGCAGAGAAAATGCAAACTGGATTTTGAGTGATGTTGGCATTTTCTATATGAACAAGTCCAAGGACCGCAAGCAAGGTCGCAGAGAAAATGCGGACTGGATTTTGAGTGATGTTGGCATTTTCTATATGAACAAGTGGAATGGATTGGATACCGACGCACTAAAGGGGCTCTCTACCTTACGCTATGAAGTGAGGGGAAACTGAGTGAATAATGACAGGTTATATGATTATTTATTTAAACTCATATTCGGGCCACTTTATAATGAATATGTCAGCATGTATTTGTAAAATAAAAAAAAAATAAAAAAAAAATATATATATATATATATATATATATGTGTATATATATATATATATATATATATAACACCAAATTATTTAGAGGGGCTTAAGAATATTTTAGGGGGGCTTGGGGTTTACGTGGCCTACCATTTGGTTGCTGTTGTTCCCAAACTCTTCACTTTTCTTATAATAAAGCCGACAGTTGACATTGGAATATTTAGAAGCGAGGAAATTTCACGACTGGATTTGTTGCACAGGTGGCATCCTATGACAGTTACACGCTGGAAATCACTGAGAGCGGCCCATTCTTTCACATGTGTTTGTAGAAACAGTCTCCATGCCTAAGTGCTTGATTTGATACACCCGTGGCCGGGCAAAGTGGTTAGGACACCTGATTCTTATCATTTGGATGGGTGGCTAAATACCTTTGGCAATATACTGTACCTGTCATGTTTTGTTCTGGATGAGACCCCAGGCTGACTGACTAGCAATCCTTAAAAGTATATTTATACAGCACTTGATCACTAGAAAGTTGCAATATGATCTCTTCTTTCAGGAGACTTTCATATTGTGTAAATATTAGCACCACCCACAGAAGAGGAGGAAGCAGCATCACCAATAAGAAGAGCCATAGAGTTACGAAAAATAGAAGCACAATGTCACGAACGGATGAGGTCAACAAGATGACGGAGAATGTCTACAAGGTGTGAACGCCTCATTATTTCCATATTTAACTTGGAAGCAAGACGTTTGATGTTTGCTCTTTATGTTTTCCAACAGGGCATTCTGGACCAGTTCAACCCCAGCTTGAAGAATTTTGTCACCATGGGGAAACACTATGAGAAAGCCCTCACAGGTCTGTGCAAACATCCTCACTTCATGTTTATTTTAGAGATGTTCCCATCATGGTTCCATGCCATTCAGACACCACTCATCCAGCAAAAAGTGCTATTGGCGGTGTAATAGTGAGCAAACAACGTCAATAGTACAAGTAACCCAGTGGTCAAATGTGGCTGTAGATGTGAATATTGAGACTATTGTGATAGGATACCCTAATTTACTAAAGTGAATAAATAGTGTTAAATAGTACAATACATAAATATACGTTTTGTCATGTATTGGTGGTGACGAACCCCAAGATGCAGAGACGGCAGGCTGGATGCAAGGAAACATGATTTCATTTCCAAAAGAAAACACAGGAATCAGGAACCAGCAAACAGGAAAACTGGAAACAGCTAACAGGAAACCAAAAAACAAGCAGCTAGGAGACAGCAAACTGCAAATAGCTATCAGGAACCAGCAAACAGCAACAGCTCACAGCAAACAATACTCCAGCCCCGACTGGAGGACGAGGCAGGTATAAATAGTGGCCTGATTGGCAATTGCCACCAGGTGTGGCAGACTGCCAATCAGGTACAGGTGAGAGAAACAAGCGCTCAGGGAGACGTGCAGGAAAAGGAATCAAAATAAGAGCACTGACAGGAAATAAAACACTGAGGAAAAACTAAAACATAACCAAACAGTCAGTGACAAGCCTGACAAGTTTGTTAATATGATAATAACCATTGCTAAAAAAATAGTTTAAAACTTGTAGAATATGTTAATTCGGAAGTAATTCTGCGTTACACATCGAGCAGCCAATCATGTTGAGATTTAGGCTCAGCGTTGGCCAATAGGATTAGGTGCCCTCCCCATCTGGGCGTGGCTATTGCCTGCTGTTAGAGGTCTGGAGACGGTCGTGTCAGTCTGCTATCCATGGGGATAGAAGAAGTGCACAGAAAATACCCTGAAATCGAGACCGAGAGCCGAGGCTTTGCACCATTCGAGCTAGGAGCTGCATCAAGACAGCCCTGGTAAAAGAGTCTGATAGCAATCGCAAAACAACTGAAGCAAACTGCCTTGGATGCGGGAAAGATCACTTCAGCCTCCTGCTGCAGCACGGTACCACACCGGCTGGTCCCATCATCCAAGCGGCTGCTAACACTGCAGCCCCTAGTGACGTCTGCTGTACAGACCCTGTGACACCCGAGGAAGTCAGAGCCGCTCTAAAGAAACTTTAGAACAGGAAAGTGCCCGGGATCTGTGCAATAACCTCTGAGATGCTAAAATCAGTTAGTGAGAGCATTGTGGCTTGCCCACAAAATCAATCAGGTGTGGGAGCACAGAGGCTTTCCAGCGACTGGACCAGAGGAGTCATCTTACTCCTCTGGAAACATAAGGGTGACGGGCTAGTCTGCAGCAACCGCTGAGGCATCACCCTACTTTCCATCCCCAGCAAGTTCTACCAGGATCTTGCTCACTTATGCTCTCCCAGCCATCAGAAGCAGCCGCCATCCCCATTAGGCTGGCTTTATGCCTAACTGCTCCACAACAGACCACATCTCTGTTGTTCGTCTGCTGATAGAGAAGACCAATGAATTCTGTAAAGACCGCCATCCCTACATCAGATTCATATATCTGAAGGCTGGCTTTGACACTGTCTGCCAGGCTTCACTGTGGAGTATCCTTTTGGTACTTGGAGCACAGTCTAAGATTGTTGCCTTGTTCAAGCTGCTTTACAGCAATGCACAGAGCTGTGTCCGTATTAACGGCAGAGACTCTGACTGGTTTTCCATCTCCAGTAGCGTTTGCCAGGGCTGTGTGGCTTCTCCTGACCTCTCTAACTGCATTGACCACCTGATGTCCAGAGTTTGTAAGCGGATCCCTGGAGTGTCCTTTGGCAGCTAGCACCTAACCGACCTGGAGTATGCAGACGACACCATCCTTCTTAGCACATCGTACTGCCAGTTGAGAGATACTCTGGGCATATACAGTGAAGAGGCAGTGAAACTTGGCCTCCAATGGAATTGGACTAAAACTCATTTTCATGTATGTCGGTGATGGACCAGATCCACCCCCCCTGCAGTTTGGTAACAACATTGTAGAGCCTGTCAAGAACTTTGTGTATCATAGTGATGGACAACGGGGGCCTAAAACCAGAGATCATTGCGGAAGACCCCTAGCTGCAGCAGCTCTGCAGTCTCTCCAAAAACCACTATGGCGGCACCAGACTATCTCACGCAAGACCAAGCTCAGAATTTTAAACTCCGCAGTACTCTCCATCCTGCTTTATGCCTCGGAGACTTGGCTCTTGAACAGGGCTCTAAGGGCAGGATTTGATTGCTTTGATAGCAGGGCTGTCAGAACCATCTTGAAAATATAAGGTTGCCCCAGCGGGTTTCCAATGAAGTGCTTAGAGCCCGCAAGTGCCAGCCGAGAGCATCCTGCCTGGCTGCCCAATGTCGCACTGGGCTGGGTCGGCCATGTCCTCCACCTTCCTCCTGACCATCAGACAATAGCTATTATCCAGTTTGACCCAAGGGCCGCAAGCTGGAGAAGACCACAAGGCAAACCCAGCACCCGATGGCTCCACGTCATTGCAGGTGACCTCCAACTATACGGTTTTGCTGTGGAGGACGCCGAACAGCTGGCACAAGACCGTTTGTCAGCTCTGGAAAAAACTGGTTAACCTGGACGGCTCAATGCACAGGGATGAGACAGCCTTTTCCCTTTCACAGGAGCCTTTTCGAAAAACGAAAGAAAGTAATTGTTAAATTTCTGTGTACGCCTCCATATATTGTTGCACGCTCTAGGCCCCGACGAACTAAGAATCATTTTGATCCTTCCGTCCAAACATTGCAGTTGAAAGCAACGACACTGCCTCACCTACAATCAAAAAGGGTATACGATAGCACTATAAGTGTTACATGCGCAATAACTACGAACAAAAGTAAAAACTACTGTCGACTACTCTTTTAGATACTTTGCTTTTCGTCCTCAAAGTCCTCCTGTGTCCAGGGATTTATTCACTGAATTTTAGGTGTGTAACGATTCGTTTGAACAGCTATTTGATTTGATTCATAAGTTGATGGTACCGCAATTGTTTTAGAACAGTACGATCTGAACTGATTCAGTGAGTTGAATTGGATTCATTAACTTTTTAGCAAAATATCAAGCAGTATGAGATTGGATACAGGACACTGCAGTGAAGTTTCCTATATTCCTGTTATTTCTTGTAAAGGAATTACGGACGCAAAAAAGCAAGTAAACAATCATTAATGGCCAATGCATTCACATCTTATGTAAATGAAGTGCAACCAACACTTGAGGTTGAATCCGCAAGAGGAAACAAGAAATGTTCAATAAAAAACTACCCTAGGCAACGTTTTAACGGTAGATTTGCCTGCTACTTCTGTTTTTACAACATAAAGAATAGTTGCCTCTATATTGAAGCTATTATCCTGTATATCTGATTTATGACACCTCAAGACTTCCAGAGCTTTGATTCCCGAGCCATTTTGAGAGATAATGTGCAAGCCAGTCATGTGATTTGTCACATAGAGGAGGAACCACATATCCCCTCCCCATCAACAACAATGCTAATCAAGCAGACTTTATGAGAACCCACAACGATTATTTGGGGAAGGTCCCAATGACCATGACCGTACTTGGAAGAAGTTTGGAACCACCAGGACTCTTCCTGGAGCTGGCCGGCTGTCTAAACTGAGCGATGGTGGGAGAAGGGCCCTCGTCAGGGAGGTGACCAAGAACCCCATGGTCACTCTGTCAGGGCTACAACATTCCTCTGTGGAGAGAGGAGAACCTTCCAGAAGGACAACCATCTCTGCCGCAAACCACCAATCAGGCCTGTAGGATAGAGTGGCCAGACGGAAGCCATTTCTGAGTAAAAAGTTTGCACCGGAAAGACTCTCAGACCAGGAGAAACTAAATTCTCTGGTGTGAGTGACAAAGATTGAAGTCTTTAGCGTGAATGCCAGGCATCATGTTTGGAGGAACCCAGGCAGCGCTCATCACCAGGCCAATAGCATCCCTGCAGGGAAGCACGGAGGTGGCAGCATCATGCTGTGGGGATGCTTTTCAGGGTCAGGAACTGGAAGACTAGTCAGGATAGAGGGAAATATGAATACAGCAATGTACAGAGACATGCCGGATGAACACCTGCTCCAGAGCGCGCTTTAACTCAGACTGGTTCTATAGTTCATTTTTCAGCAGGACAACGGCCCTAATCACACAGCCAGGATATCAAAGGAATGTCTTCAGGACAACTCTGTAAATGTCCTTGAGTGGCCCAGCCAGAACCCAAACCTGAATCTTATTGAACATGTCTGGAGAGATCTGAAAATGGCTGCGCACCGACGCCTCCCGTCCAACCTGATGGCGCTTGAGAGGTGCTGCAAATCAATCAATCAAAGTTTACTTATATAGCCCTAAATCACAAGTGTCTCAAAGGGCTGCACAAGCCACAACGACATCCTCGGCTCAGATCCCACATCGGGGCAAGAAAAAACTCAACCAAATAAGACGACAATGAGGAACCTTGGAGCGGACCGCCGCCCCTCTTTGAGGACAAAAAGTATTATTTACCATTTTGGAATAAAGCTATAGCAACAAAATGTGGAAAGAAAGAGAAATAAATGCCATACAAATTAATGCTAGTCCTCATTATCTGTTGTGCACGCATGTAGACCGCATTCCCAAAAAGATCCCATCGGGTTCCCCCGGCATGGAACCAGGGTCCGCAGTTTGAGTCGAGGTCACCGGGCAACAAGCCAGGACAATCTCTTAAAGGGGAACTGCACTTTTTGGGGGAATTTTGTTTGTACACAGCTACCCAGACAGTGTATGTACTGTAGTTGTAGTAACACGCATGATGTTTATCATGATCAATATTAAAGTGACTCACTCCATGGACAGTGGTCTGTTCGGTCCAGCAGGCCGCGGACATTTTTCCCACTTTATTTGGGTAAGCACTCCATTTATGTCGGCATAGCTTGTCTTCAATTCACATTTACGGCGTCAAAAGTCACTTTCACTTCAATCCCTCGGCTTCCGTCTGCTCCAACGTCTCACCCTTCCTTTGTGCTCGCTTCTATAAGCGGTAGTTCATCCTCAGTATATTCAGCTTCTAAAAGATAAGGTTGGGAATCTTCATTTGTGCAAAAATAGGCGTCTTTGCTGTTTGTTACCGAATCTAACATGATAAGAAAACACTCGCGTTTGTTTCCGGAAGTAGGAATACAAATTTGTTGCCAGAAGTCGGAAGTGTGTTGCTATGGAAACCGAAATAAATGCGCTGAGGGAAGAAATTCCAGCATCGGTTAAAATGACCGAAATATGGTAAATATTGTACATATTACACATTATTATGAAGGTGTCTGTTACTACATTATATATATACTTGCAGTGTGTATATTGTACATATTACATATTGTTATGAAGGTGTCTGTTACTACATTATATATATACTTGGAGTGTGTATATTGTACATATTACATATTGTTATGAAGGTGTCTGTTACTACATTATATATATATATACTTGCAGTGTGTATATTGTACATATTACATATTGTTATGAAGGTGTCTGTTACTACATTATATATATACTTGCAGTGTGTATATTGTACATATTACACATTGTTATGAAGGTGTCTGTTACTACATTATATATATACTTGCAGTGTGTATATTGTACATATTGTTATGAGGGTGTCTGTTACTACATTAGCTACATACTTGCAGTGTGTATATTGTACACATTACATATTGTTATGAAGGTGTCTGTTACTACATTATATATATACTTGCAGTGTGTATATTGTACATATTACATATTGTTATGAAGGTGCCTGTTACTGCATTATATATATATATACTTGCAGTGTGTATATTGTACATATTACATATTGTTATGAAGGTGTCTGTTACTACATTATATATATACTTGCAGTGTGTATATTGTACATATTACATATTGTTATGAAGGTGTCTGTTACTACATTATATATATATATATATATATATATATATATATATACTTGCAGTGTGTATATTGTACATATTACATATTGTTATGAAGGTGTCTGTTACTACATTATATATATACTTGCAGTGTGTATATTGTACATATTACATATTGTTATGAAGGTGTCTGTTACTACATTATATATATATATACTTGCAGTGTGTATATTGTACAGATTACATATTGTTATGAAGGTGTCTGTTACTACATTAAATATATACCTGCAGTGTGTATATTGTACATATTACACATTGTTATGAAGGTGTCTGTTACTACATTATATATATACTTGCAGTGTGTATATTGTACATATTACATATTGTTATGAGGGTGTCTGTTACTACATTGTATATATACTTGCAGTGTGTATATTGTACATATTACATATTGTTATGAAGGTGTCTGTCACTACATTATATATATACTTGCAGTGTGTATATTGTACATATTACATATTGTTATGAGGGTGTCTGTTACTACATTGTATATATACTTGCAGTGTGTATATTGTACATATTACATATTGTTATGAAGGTGTCTGTCACTACATTATATATATACTTGCAGTGTGTATATTGTACATATTACACATTGTTATGAAGGTGTCTGTTACTACATTATATATATACTTGCAGTGTGTATATTGTACATATTACATATTGTTATGAGGGTGTCTGTTACTACATTGTATATATACTTGCAGTGTGTATATTGTACATATTACATATTGTTATGAAGGTGTCTGTCACTACATTATATATATACTTGCAGTGTATATATTGTACATATTACACATTGTTATGAAGGTGTCTGTTGCTACATTATGTATATACTTGCAGTGTGTATATTGTACATATTACATATTGTTATGAAGGTGTCTGTTACTACATTGTATATATACTTGCAGTGTGTATATTGTACATATTACATATTGTTATGGAGGTGTCTGTTACTACATTATATATATACTTGGAGTGTGTATATTGTACATATTACATATTGTTATGAAGGTGTCTGTTACTACATTATATATATATACTTGCAGTGTGTATATTGTACATATTACATATTGTTATGAAGGTGTCTGTTACTACATCATATATATACTTGCAGTGTTTATATTGTACATATTACACATTGTTATGAAGGTGTCTGTTACTACATTATATATATACTTGCAGTGTGTATATTGTACATATTACATATTGTTATGAGGGTGTCTGTTACTACATTAGATATATACTTGCAGTGTGCATATTGCACACATTACATATTGTTATGAAGGTGTCTGTTACTACATTATATATATACTTGCAGTGTGTATATTGTACATATTACATATTGTTATGAAGGTGCCTGTTACTGCATTATATATATATATACTTGCAGTGTGTATATTGTACATATTACATATTGTTATGAAGGTGTCTGTTACTACATTATATATATATATATACTTGCAGTGTGTATATTGTACATATTACATATTGTTATGAAGGTGTCTGTTACTACATTATATATATACTTGCAGTGTGTATATTGTACATATTACATATTTTTTATGAAGGTGTCTGTTACTACATTATATATATATACTTGCAGTGTGTATATTGTACATATTACATATTGTTATGAAGGTGTCTGTTACTACATTATATATATACTTACAGTGTGTATATTGTACATATTACACATTGTTATGAAGGTGTCTGTTACTACATTATATATATACTTGCAGTGTGTATATTGTACATATTACATATTGTTATGAGGGTGTCTGTTACTACATTGTATATATACTTGCAGTGTGTATATTGTACATATTACATATTGTTATGAAGGTGTCTGTCACTACATTATATATATACTTGCAGTGTGTATATTGTACATATTACACATTGTTATGAAGGTGTCTGTTGCTACATTATGTATATACTTGCAGTGTGTATATTGTACATATTACATATTGTTATGAAGGTGTCTGTTACTACATTGTATATATACTTGCAGTGTGTATATTGTACATATTACATATTGTTATGAAGGTGTCTGTTACTACATTATATATATACTTGCAGTATGTATATTGTACATATTACATATTGTTATGAAGGTGTCTGTTACTGCATTATATATATATATATACTTGCAGTGTGTATATTGTACATATTACATATTGATATGAAGGTGTCTGTTACTACATTATATATATATATATATATATATATATATATATATATATATATATATATACTTGCAGTGTGTATATTGTACATATTACATATTGTTATGAAGGTGTCTGTTACTACATTATATATATATACTTGCAGTGTGTATATTGTACATATTACATATTGTTATGAAGGTGTCTGTTACTACATTATATATATATACTTGCAGTGTGTATATTGTACATATTACATATTGTTATGAAGGTGTCTGTTACTACATTATATATATACTTGCAGTGTGCATATTGCACACATTACATATTGTTATGAAGGTGTCTGTTACTACATTATATATATACTTGCAGTGTGTATATTGTACATATTACATATTGTTATGAAGGTGCCTGTTACTGCATTATATATATATATACTTGCAGTGTGTATATTGTACATATTACATATTGTTATGAAGGTGTCTGTTACTACATTATATATATATATATACTTGCAGTGTGTATATTGTACATATTACATATTGTTATGAAGGTGTCTGTTACTACATTATATATATACTTGCAGTGTGTATATTGTACATATTACATATTTTTTATGAAGGTGTCTGTTACTACATTATATATATATACTTGCAGTGTGTATATTGTACATATTACATATTGTTATGAAGGTGTCTGTTACTACATTATATATATACTTACAGTGTGTATATTGTACATATTACACATTGTTATGAAGGTGTCTGTTACTACATTATATATATACTTGCAGTGTGTATATTGTACATATTACATATTGTTATGAGGGTGTCTGTTACTACATTGTATATATACTTGCAGTGTGTATATTGTACATATTACATATTGTTATGAAGGTGTCTGTCACTACATTATATATATACTTGCAGTGTGTATATTGTACATATTACACATTGTTATGAAGGTGTCTGTTGCTACATTATGTATATACTTGCAGTGTGTATATTGTACATATTACATATTGTTATGAAGGTGTCTGTTACTACATTGTATATATACTTGCAGTGTGTATATTGTACATATTACATATTGTTATGAAGGTGTCTGTTACTACATTATATATATACTTGCAGTATGTATATTGTACATATTACATATTGTTATGAAGGTGTCTGTTACTGCATTATATATATATATATATACTTGCAGTGTGTATATTGTACATATTACATATTGTTATGAAGGTGTCTGTTACTACATTATATATATATATATATATATATATATATATATATATATATATATATATATATATATATATACTTGCAGTGTGTATATTGTACATATTACATATTGTTATGAAGGTGTCTGTTACTACATTATATATATATACTTGCAGTGTGTATATTGTACATATTACATATTGTTATGAAGGTGTCTGTTACTACATTATATATATATACTTGCAGTGTGTATATTGTACATATTACATATTGTTATGAAGGTGTCTGTTACTACATTATATATATACTTGCAGTGTGTATATTGTACATGTTACACATTGTTATGAAGGTGTCTGTTATTACATTATATATATACTTGCAGTGTGTATATTGTACATATTACATATTGTTATGAGGGTGTCTGTTACTACATTGTATATATACTTGCAGTGTGTATATTGTACATATTACATATTGTTATGAAGGTGTCTGTCACTACATTATATATATACTTGCAGTGTGTATATTGTACATATTACATATTGTTATGAAGGTGTCTGTTACTACATTATATATATACTTGCAGTATGTATATTGTACGTATTACATATTGTTATGAAGGTGTCTGTTACTACATTATATATATACTTGCAGTGTGTATATTGTACATATTACATATTGTTATGAGGGTGTCTGTTACTACATTATATATATACTTGCAGTGTGTATATTGTACATATTACATATTGTTATGAGGGTGTCTGTTACTATATTATATCTAAGGGTTATTTTTTTAACAACTTTAAAATCCTAAAAAAATCAATAAAAAAAAGACATGTGAGTTCTTGTCCCTCATAATGATTGTGAACAAAAGGCAACAATTCCACCCAAAGTGCAGTTCCCCTTTAAGGGAGTGAGCTTTAAAGGTGGACTCATGGAAGTGTTGTCTCCTGCAGGCGTGACGCTGGCCGCCAAGGGCTACTTCGACGCCCTGGTCAAGCTGGGTGAGCTGGCCAGCGACAGCCAAGGCTCCAAGGAGCTGGGTGAGTAGCTTTCAGATAAAAATCCCCAAATGAGTCGCTTAAAGGCCGTAAATCAGCTCAGGAGGTTTTGGGTCTTGACGTCTGGGGCCAGTTGGGAAATAGTCAGGCAGGCAGGAGGAAATGTAGAGAGAGTGGGCTCATTGTTGGGGGATTAACAACACCACATGATCTCATTGTGAGGCCCCAAAACAGCAGGGGGCTTGGGGTGGTGGTGAGGGTGGTGGGGGCTGAGGGCGAGGTGCCAGCGACAGCATGGTGGCCGAAACACAGGACAAACATTTTCAGCCACCGGCATGTAAGCTGCACCCACTTAATTTTAGCAAATTATATAAGCTGCAGAAATGGTAAATTCCAAACTGCAAGATGCTACTTTTATCCCACACTTTAAACCCCGCAGCTAATAAGACGGTGCGGGTAATTCATGGATCTTTCTCCGATAACAGCCTTAATAAAAATAGTTTTAAAAATAAAAGCAAATACACTTTGAAAGTGTTTTTTCTGTCTGTGCTATGGCGCCATCTTATGGACGAGTTTGCTTACTGCAGGCGTCCTTCTACTTACAGGGAGTGCCATTTTTTTTATTTTCAAACGGAGTGCCGTCGTTCATCTCCCAGCCGTCCATAGCGGTACTACTCGTGTGGATTCTTCATTCATCACTCCATAGGCCGCAGAAACGGTAAATTCCAAACTGCAAGATGCTACTTTTATCCCACACTTTGAACCCCACGGCTAATAAGACGGTGCGGGTAATTTATGGATCTTTCTCTGATAACAGCCTTAATAAAAATAGTTTTAAGAATAAAACAAAACAAGCAAATACACCTTGGAATTGTTTTTTTTGTCTTATGGACGAGTTTGCTTTTTTTTTCAAACGGAGTGCCGTCGTTCATCTTCCAGCCGTCCATAGCGTTTGTACTCGTGTGGATTCTTCATTCATCACTCCAAGCAACGTTTGTACGTTTTACAATATAACTAAAACCATTCTTACTTACTAAACCATCCCATCTGGAGGAGTGTTTTCATGCATATCAGGACATGCTATTGTAATGTAATCTAGCGTGGTTAGCATTAGCTAATATGCTTACACGTTTACGAGTGTCTGTGTCAGAAAAGCAGTCAGTATCTGGTGTGACCACCTTTTGCCTCACACAGTGCAACACATCTCCTTGGCATAGAGTTGATCGGGTTGTTGATTGTGGCCTGTGGAATGTTGGTCCACTCCTCTTCAATGGCTGTGCCAAATTGCTGGATATTGTCAGGAAGTGGAACACACTGTTTGTGCAGAAATTATTTGGTTATGCAAACCAATTGTTGCAGCAGCTGTCCGGGTGGCTGGTCTCAGACGGTCATGGAGGTGCACCTGCTGGATGTGGAGGTCCTGGCCTGGTGTGGTCACACGTTGTCTGCGATTGTGAGGCCGTTTGGATGTACTGCCAAATTCTCTGAAACGCCTTTAGAGACGCCTTATAGTAGAGAAATGAAAATTAAATTCATGGGTAACACTTCTGGTGGACATTCCTGCAGAACTTGGGACATCTGTGGCATTGTGCTGTGTGGTAAAACTGCACATTTCAGAGTGGCCTTTTATTGTGGGCAGCCAGAGGCACACCTGTGCAATAATCATGCTGTTTAATCAACATCTTGATATGCCACACCTGTGAGGTGGGATGGATTATCTTGGCAAATAAATGCTCACTAACACAGATTTAGACAGATTTGTCAACAATATTTGAGAGGAATATATCTTTTGTGTAAATAGTAAACATTTTCCATCTTTGAGTTCAACTCAAGAAAAATGGGAGCAAAACCAAAAGTGTTGCATTTATATTTTCGTTCAATGTATACATCTACGGATTATAGTCCGGTATGGCTAATACATGGGGAAAATAATGTTCTTCTAAAATTTAGTGGGTATATATTATATTGTTTTTAGTCCGAAAAATACAAATTAAATTAGTTATTTACACTGAAATATTTGGTAAATATTTATTTACACACCTTAATTGTTTCCAAACAGTGTCTGTAACAGGGCAGTAATATGGCTGATCAAACAAAACAGAAGCCATTGTCATGGACCCGCTAGCAGCGCAAGCTAGCTCTCCAATCAGCTAAACAGACTCAATACGGTGACGATTTGGTGAATTTACTGAGGAATTTGTGAAAGCGAAACAATACAAAAAGAATGCCGTTGTAAGTTATTATTAACTAACAAAGTCGTAAACATGTCAGCATGTTAGCTAATGCTAACGACGCTAGCTCAATTATATTATGATAGCAGATACAAATATGCATGAAAACACTCCTATAGACATCACACATGGGACAGTTTTAGTAAGTAAGAATTGTTGTAGTTATATTGAAAACTTACAAACGTTGCTGGGAGCAATGAATGAAGAATCCATATGAGTAGAAACGTTATGGATGATTAGAAGACTAAACAGCACTTCTACTTACGGTTAAAAGCTTTAAACAGCAGGGATTCACATTCACCCAGCGGCACCTGCAGTGAGTGAACTAGTCCAAAAGATGGCGCCATAGCACAAACAATAACACACCGTCTAAGTGTCTTTGCACGTGTTCAATGAAAACTATTTGCTTTATGGCTGTCAGCAAAGAAAAATCCATAAATTGGACGCACCGTTTTGCACGCCGCAGGGTTTGGAGTGTAGGAAAAAAAGTAGCGACTAATAGCCCGGAATTTGCCATAACTTGTTCGCTGGGGTAACCAGTTTTTTGTAGGAACGGCGTTACTAGGTTTTACTAGTAACGAGTAATCTAATGACTTCTATGTACTGTGGTGATCAAAAGTGTACATACACTTGTAAAGAACATCATGTCATGGCTGTCTTGACTTTACAATCATTTCTTATTTTGTTGTGATGTAGTGATTGGAGCACATACTTGTTGGTCACAAAAAACATTCATGAAGTTTGCTTCTTTTATGAATTTATTATGGCTCTACTGAAAATGTGAGGGTCAAAAGTATACATACAGCAATGTTAATATTTGCTTACATGTCCCTTGGCAAGTTTACCTGCAATAAGGCGCTTTTGGTAGCCATCCACAAGCTTCTGCTTGACCACTTGACCACTAAATTGCTGCACTTCAGCTAAATGTGTTGACATGGACTTGTTTCTTCAGCATTGTCCACACCTTTAAGTCAGGACTTTGGGAAGGCCATTCTAAAACCTTCATTCTAGCCTGATTTAGCCATTCCTTTACCACTTTCGAGGTGTGTTTGGGGTCATTGTCCTGTTGGAACACCCAACTGCGCCCAAGACTCTACCTCCGGGCTGATGATTTTAGCTTGTCCTGAACAATTTGGAGCTAATCCTCCTTTTTCATTGTCCCATTTAAAGCAGCAGTTCCATTGGCAGCAAAACAGGCCCAGAGCATAATACTACCACCACCATGCTTGACGGTAGGAATGGTGTTCCTGGGATTAAAGGCCTCACCTTTTCTCCTCCAAACATATTGCTGGGTATTGTGGCCAAACAGCTCCATTTTTGTTTCATCTGACATCACATGGACAAAGATAAGACCTTCTGGAGGAAAGTTCTGTGGTCAGATGAAACAAAAATGGAGCTGTTTGGCAATAGCCAGCAATATGTTTGGAGGAGAAAAGGTGAGGCCTTTAATCCCAGGAACACCAGGTCTACCGTCAAGCATGGTGGTGGTAGTATTATGCTCTGGGCCTGTTTTTCTGCCAATGGAACTGGCACTGGAACAAGCTAAAATCATCAGCCCGGAGGTTGGGTCTTGGGCGCAGTTGGGTGTTCCAACAGGACAATGACCCCAAACACACCTCAAAAGTGCTAAAGGAATGGCTAAATCAGGCTAGAATGAAGGTTTTAGAATGGCTTAAAGGCCTCACCTTTTCTCCTCCAAAAATATTGCTGGGTATTGTGGCCAAACATCTCCATTTTTGTTTCATCTGACCACAGAACTTTCCTCCAGAAGGTCTCATCTTTGTCCATGTGGTGTCAGATGAAACAAAAACTGAGCCGTTTGGCCACAACACCCAGTAATATGCATTGCTGTGTATGTACATACAGTAGTACAATGGAATCCTATATTACAGTCCATATAATATTAATACTAAATATACGGTGATTACATACGACTTCATCTACCATGAAGTGATGACTATTCAAGTGTTGTGCAGGAGACACCTTGTTCCAGATGGCCGAGGTCCACAGACAGATCCAGGTGCAGCTGGAAGACGTGGTAAGTAGGACGGCGCACTTGTGAATGAGACGTGACGCAACATGTGTGTGTGTGTGCGTGTGTGTGTGTGTCAGCTCAAGTTGTTTCATGGGGAGCTGCTGGCCCAGCTGGAGCAGAAGCTGGAACTGGACATCAAGTACCTGACAGTAAGTCAACACACCTTTTTGTATTGTCTTGCTGCCAAAAAATAATAATGCATTAAAACGATTTAAAAAAAAACATGACTTGAATGTCAGAAGGAAATAGTGCAACTGGGTAGTGCACATGCAAGGAACATGCAATTGAATACAGGAAACCATCATTGAGCGGTCTGATTGGCAACCTGGGCCAGGTGTGCTCAGATTGCCAATCGAGCACAGGTGTGGGAGACAGCGCCAGGGCCAAAGGTAATGAGGCAAACAGGAAGTAAGAGCACTGGAAAATAAAACACAGTAAACACCTTCAGTGACATTTGAAAGATATGCAAAGTTGGTCATCAGCACAATATTCCTTATTTTGACTTGTTTCAAAAGCTCTCGAACGTGCTGATAATGTTTGCATCAGGGGTAAGAGACTCCTTAAGGAGGGAAATATTCTCGAAAAAGTCATTCTTTTCAAAGTGAGAATATGAATTATGAAGGCTGCGATTACTGCACATCAAATATTCCACTTTGAAAATATTTTGGGGGGAAATATTGCATGTTTTGGGATTGTGCAAAACAACCAAAAAAAACAGGGTTTCTTTTACAAAAAGAGGGCATAAGACATAGAAAATGTAATCAAATGTTAACTTAATATTGACAGATTTATCTGAAGTTGCTATATTTTTTACACATAAAAATATATTCATAAATATATGTATATATATCTGTATATGTATGTATAAATACACACATATATATGTACATGTGTGTATATATATATATATATATATATATATATGTATATGTATATGTATGTATATATATATATATATATATATATATATATATGTGTAGGTATGTATATATATATATATATATATATATATATATATGTATATATATATATATGTATATGTGTGTATGTACAAACCCCGTTTCCATATGAGTTGGAAATTGTGTTAGATGTAAATATAAACGGAATACAATGATTTGCAAATCCTTTTCAAGCCATATTCAGTTGAATATGCTACAAAGACAACATATTTGATGTTCAAACCGATAAACATTTTTTTTGTGCAAATAATCATTAACTTTTGAATTTGATGCCAGCAACACGTGACAAAGAAGTTGGGAAAGGTGGCAATAAATACTGATAAAGTTGAGGAATGCTCATCAAACACTTATTTGGAACATCCCACAGGTGTGCCGGCTAATTGGGAACAGGTGGGTGCCATGATTGGGTATAAAAGTAGATTCCATGAAATGCTCAGTCATTCACAAACAAGGATGGGGCGAGGGTCACCACTTTGTCAACAAATGCCTGAGCAAATTGTTGAACAGTTTAAGAAAAATTTTCTCAACCAGTTATTGCAAGGAATTTAGGGATTTCACCATCTACGCTCCGTAATATCATCAAAGGGTTCAGAGAATCTGGAGAAATCACTGCACGTAAGCAGCTCAGCCCGTGACCTTCCATCCCTCAGGCTGTACTGCATCAACAAGCGACATCAGTGTGTAAAGGATGTCACCACATGGGCTCAGGAACACTTCAGAAACCCACTGTCAGTAACTACAGTTGGTCGCTACATCTGTAAGTGCAAGTTAAAACTCTCCTACGCAAGGCGAAAACCGTTTATCAACAACACCCAGAAACGCGTTCGGCTTCGCTGGGCCTGAGCTCATCTAAGATGGACTGATACAAAGTAGAAAAGTGTTCTGTGGTCTGACGAGTCCACATCTCAAATTGTTTTTGGAAACTGTGGACGTCGTGTCTTCCGGACCAAAGAGGAAAAGAACCATCCGGATTGTTATAGGCTCAAAGTGTAAAAGGCAGCATGTGTGATGGTATGGGGGTGTATTAGTGGCCAAGACATGGGTAACTTACACATCTGTGAAGGCGCCATTAATGCTGAAAGGTACATACAGGTTTTGGAGCAACATATGTTGCCATCCAAGCAACGTTATCATGGACGCCCCTGCTTCTTTCAGCAAGACAATGCCAAGCCACGTGTTACATCAACGTGGCTTCATAGTAAAAGAGTGCGGGTACTAGGCTGGCCTGCCTGTAGTCCAGACCTGTCTCCCATTGAAAATGTGTGGCGCATTATGAAGCCTAAAATAGCACAACGGAGACCCCCGGACTGTTGAACAACTTAAGCTGTACATCAAGCAAGAATGGGAAATAATTCCACCTGAGAAGCTTCAAAAATGTGTCTCCTCAGTTCCCAAACCTTTACTGAGTGTTGTTAAAAGGAAAGGCCATGTAACACAGTGGTGTACATGCCCTTTCCCAACTACTTTGGCACGTGTTGCAGCCATGAAAGTCTAAGTTATTTATTATTTGCAAAAAAAACAAACAAGTTTATGAGTTTGAACATCAAATATGTTGTCTTTGTAGCGCATTCAACTGAATATGGCTTGAAAATGATTTGCAAATCATTGTATTCCGTTTATATTTACATCTAACACAATTTCCCCAACTCATATGGAAACGGGGTTTGTATATATATGTATATGTGTGTGTATGTGTATGTATATATATATATATATATATGTATATGTATATATATATATATATATACATATACATATATATGTATGTATATGTATGTATGTGTATATATGTATGTGTATGTATATATATGTACATGTATATATATATAAATATATGTATGTGTATATATATATATATATGTACATGTATGTATGCATGTATACAGTATGTGTATGTATATATGTGTATATATGTATGTGTATGTATATGTATGTATATGTATAAATACACATATACATGTGTATATATATATATGTATGTATATATCTGTGTATATATATGTATATATACTGTATGTGTGTATATATATATATATATATATATATATGTATATATATATATATATATATGTGTATGAATATATATATATATGTGTATATATGTATGTGTATATATGTATGTATGTATATATGTGCATATGTATGGCCATATGCATGTGTGTGGATATATATATATATATATATATATATATAAATATATATCTTCTTTTTTATGCTAGTCTTTGTATTGGTTAATGAGGAATATAGTCATGATTGCAGAGCTAAATACTAAGCAGACATTTATTTGGAGGATATTTTCACACCTTTTTGTTCATGATATTGATACAGTTATTTATTGACATTTTACGTGCGCTTCTTCACAACACACAAAAGGCACAGAGCATCATCGCATGAACATCAGTCCATTTTTTAATAAAAAAGAAGGGGCGGCCCCACTATGACTGGACCCTTTAACAAGTCCTGCTTGACCCTCTCTTCCCTCCTTCAGGCCACGTTGAAGAAGTACCAGACCGAGCGAAGGTCCAAGTCCGAGTCCATCGAGCGCTGCCAGGCCCAGCTGAAGAAGCTGCGCAGGAAGAGTTTGGGCAGCCGACACCCCAACAAATACGGAGACCGAGAGATGCAGGCCAGTACGCCACGCGTCTCAACAGCTCCAACATTTTTGGACTCCAGTCGGCTGTGAGGAATAAAATGCAACCAGGAAATACCCGGAAAAAATGTTCAATGTCGATTGAAGCTAAAAAAAAAAACTAGCATTAAACTCTTACATGCTAACGTTAGCTTGCTATACTGGGAACAGTTAGCATACTTGCAAAGGGGAGATGTATCTCAAAACCCATGAATTGTAGGTTATTTGCAAACAAAATGACCAAAAAACAGTAGCATAGAAGTTAGCATACTCCTAAAATGGTGCCAAGTATCAAAATTAATGATTTTTAGGTTTAATCATAAAAAATTTACAAAAAAATGTGTCCATAAAACGTTAGCATCTTAACCTTAGCATGATGACGTAGGAAAAGTTAGCGTACTTCTAAGATGGCTCCAAGTATCAAAATCCATGAATTTTAGGTTTATACAACTGAAATTAGCAAAAATTCTTGCATAAAACTTTAGCATGCTAATGTTACCATGGTGACCAAGGAAAAGTTAGCGTACTTTTAAGATAGTGCCACGTATGAAAAGCCATCGTTTTTAGGTTTAAACATAAACATTTTTCAAAACAGCTAGCATAAAATATTAGCGTGTTAATGTTAAGATTATGACATAGGAAAAGTTAGCATACTTCTAAGATGGCTCCAAGTATCAAAATCCATGATTTTCAGGTTTATACGACATATAAAATTACCAAAAAACGGTAGCATAGAAGTTAGCATACTCATAAAATGTTGCCAAGTAACAAAATCAATGATTTTTAGGTTTAATCATAAAAGATTTGCAAAAAAAAAAGCGTCCATAAAACGTTAGCATGTTAACCTTAGCATGACATAGGAAAAGATAGCATACTTCTAAGATGGCTCCAAGTATCAAAATCCATGATTTTTAGGTTTATACAACTGAAATTAGCAAAAATTCTTGCATAAAACTTTAGCATGCTAATGTTACCATGGTGACCAAGGAAAAGTTAGCGTACTTTTAAGATAGTGCCACGTATGAAAAACCATCGTTTTTAGGTTTGTATATAACAAATTTGCAAAACAGCTAGCATAAACATTAGCGTGTTAATGTTAGAATTATGACATAGGAAAAGATAGCGTACTTTTAAGATGGCTCCAAGTATCAAAATCCATGATTTTCGGGTTTATACGACATATAAAATTACCAAAAAACGGTAGCATAGAAGTTAGCATACTCCTAAAATGTTGCCAAGTAACAAAATCAATGATTTTTAGGTTTATAGAACTGAAATTAGCAAAAATGCTCGCATAAAACATTAGCATGCTAATGTTAGCATGATGACCTAGGAAAAGTTAGCGTACTTTTAAGATAATGCCACGTATGAAAAGCCATCGTGTTTAGGTTTGCATATAACAAATTTGCAAAACAGCTAGCATAAACATTAGCGCGTTAATGTTAGAATTATGACATAGGAAAAGATAGCGTACTTTTAAGATAGCTCCAAGTACCAAAATCCATGATTTTCGGGTTTATACGACATATAAAATGAGCAAAAAAGCTATCATAAAATGTTAGCATGTTAACGTTAGCATGATGACCTAGGAAAAGTTAGCGTACTTTTAAGATAGTGCCACGTATGAAAAGCCATCGTTTTTAGGCTTAAACATAAAAAATTAGCAAAAAAAGGTATCGTAAAATGTTAGCATGTTAACGTTAGCATTATGATACAGGAAAAGTTAGCTTACTGCTAAGATGGTGCCAAGTATCTAAATCCATGACTTTTAGGTTTAACCATACAAAATTAGCAAAATAGGTAGCATAAAAGATTAGCATGCTAACATTCCCGTCCATAATAACGAGCTTCGATGGCAATTATCTCCATGATTGTTTTGGCTCTTTCTGTGAGACAGGAAGTGATGACACAGGAAGTGACGTCACAAATTCATTTTTCCGCGCTTACCGCCCTCAGTTTGTGGAGCTGATGAGTCGGCGCCAAGTGGAGCTGGACACGCTGGTTGCTGCGGGTTACAGGTCGGCGCTAACTGAGGAGCGCAGGCGATACTGCTTCCTGGTGGAGCGCCAGTGTTGTGTTAGCAAGCTGCTCATCAACTACCACTGCAAGGTGACGTCTTATACTCACACATCAACTACCACTGCAAGGAGATGTCTTATACTCACACATCAACTACCACTGCAAGGTGACGTCTTATACTCACACATCAACTACCACTGCAAGGTGACGTCTTATACTCACACATCAACTACCACTGCAAGGTGACATACTCACACACATACATACATCAACTACCACTGCAAGGTGACGTCTTATACTCACACATCAACTACCACTGCAAGGTGACATACTCACACACATACATACATCAACTACCACTGCAAGGTGACGTCTTATACTCACACATCAACGACCACTGCAAGGTGACTTCTTATACTCACATATCAACTACCACTGCAAGGTGACAACTTATACTCACACATCAACTACCACTGCAAGGTGACGTCTTATACTCACACATCAACTACCACTGCAAGGTGACGTCTTATACTCACACATCAACTACCACTGCAAGGTGACATACTCACACACATACATACATCAACTACCACTGCAAGGTGACGTCTTATACTCACACATCAACTACCACTGTAAGGTGACATACTCACACACATACATACATCAACTACCACTGCAAGGTGACGTCTTATACTCACACATCAACGACCACTGCAAGGTGACTTCTTATACTCACATATCAACTACCACTGCAAGGTGACAACTTATACTCACACATCAACTACCACTGCAAGGTGACGTCTTATACTCACACATCAACTACCACTGCAAGGTGACAACTTATACTCACACATCAACTACCACTGCAAGGTGACGTCTTATACTCACACATCAACTACCACTGCAAGGTGACGTCTTATTCTCACACATCAACTACCACTGCAAGGTGACATCTTATACTCACATATCAACTACCACTGCAAGGTGACGTCTTATACTCACACATCAACTACCACTGCAAGGTGACGTCTTATACTCACACATCAACTACCACTGCAAGGTGACGTCTTATACTCACACATCAACTACCACTGCAAGGTGACGTCTTATACTCACACATCAACTACCACTGCAAGGTGACGTCTTATACTCACATATCAACTACCACTGCAAGGTGACAACTTATACTCACACATCAACTACCACTGCAAGGTGACGTCTTATACTCACACATCAACTACCACTGCAAGGTGACGTCTTATACTCACACATCAACTACCACTGCAAGGTGACAACTTATACTCACACATCAACTACCACTGCAAGGTGACGTCTTATACTCACATATCAACTACCACTGCAAGGTGACAACTTATACTCACACATCAACTACCACTGCAAGGTGACGTCTTATACTCACACATCAACTACCACTGCAAGGTGACGTCTTATACTCACACATCAACTACCACTGCAAGGTGACATCTTATACTCACATATCAACTACCACTGCAAGGTGACGTCTTATACTCACACATCAACTACCACTGCAAGGTGACGTCTTATACTCACACATCAACTACCACTGCAAGGTGACGTCTTATACTCACATATCAACTATCACTGCAAGGTGACAACTTATACTCACACATCAACTACCACTGCAAGGTGACGTCTTATACTCACACATCAACTACCACTGCAAGGTGACGTCTTATACTCACACATCAACTACCACTGCAAGGTGACAACTTATACTCACACATCAACTACCACTGCAAGGTGTTGTCTTATACTCACACATCAACTACCACTGCAAGGTGACGTCTTATACTCACACACACACACACACACACACACACACACACACACACACATACATACAGTACATCAACTACCACTGCAAAGTGACATCTTATACTCACACACATACATACATCAACTACCATCAACTGTAAGAATAAAATAAATTAAGAAAATAAATAAATATGACTAAAAACACAAATGTAATTTAATAATAATGTTATGTCTATTTTTTTAAAGGCATTGTTTTTTTAATAAATATTATTATTGTTATGGTTAAAAAATAATAATCCTGTAAGAATAAAATAAGTACAAAATAAATAAATGTGACTAAAAACACTACTGATATTTAATAATAATATTATGCCTGTTTTTCAAATGTTTGTTTTTGACAGTTATTATTATTGTTGTGGTTAAAAAATATACCGTGTAAGAATAAAATAAGTACAAAATAAATGAAAATGACAAAAAACATCACTGATATTTGATATTAATATTAAATGTATTTTTCAAATGTATTGGTTTTTTTTAATAAATATGATTATTGTTGTGGTTAATAAATAAAACATGCAAGAATAAAATAAGTAAATATTACTAAAACACGACTGCTATTTAATAATACTATTGAGTGTTTTTTTCAAATGTATTGTTTTTTTAATATTATTGTTGTTTAAAATATATATTGTGTAAGAATAAAATAAATTAAGAAAATTAATAAATATTCCTAAAAACACAAGTGATATTTAATAATAATATGTCTATTTTTCAAATGTATTGTTTTTTTTGGATAAATATTATTATGGTTGTGGTTAAAAAAAAAAATCCTGTAAGAATAAAATAAGTACAAAATAAATGAATATGACTAAAAGCACTACCGATATTTAATAATAATATTATGTCGGTTTTTCAAATGTTTTTTTTTTATAGTTATTATTATTGTTGTGGTTAGAAAATATACAGTTTAAGAATAAAATAAGTACAAAATAAATGAATACGACAATAAACATTACTGATATTTAATAATAATTTTATGTCTATTTTTCTAATGTATTGTTTTTAATAATCATTATTATTGTTGTGGTTAGAAAATATACAGTGTAAGAATAAAATAAGTACCAAATAAATAAATATGATTAAAACCACTAGTGGTATTTAATAAATATATGTTGCCTATTTTTCAAATGTATTGTTTTTTTTTATGAATATGATTATTGTTGTGGTTAAAAAATAAATGATGTAAGAATAAAATAAGCACAAAATAAGTAAATATTACAACTGTTATTTAATAATAATATTAAGTGTATTTTTCAAATGTATTGTTTTTTTAATATTGTTGTTGTTGCGGTCAAAAAAAGTATTGTGTAAGCATAAACTAAATTCAGAAAAGAAAACAAATATTACTAAAAACAGTAGTTATTTTTCAAATGTATTATTTATAATCATTATTATTATTATGGTTTTAAAAATACTGTGTAAAAGTATAATACATATAAAATAAATGAATATTACTGCTCTTATTTAATAATAATATTAGTCTGTTTTTCAAATGTTTTATTTCTATTAATCATTATTATTGTTGTGGTTCAACAACAATAATAATGCTAAAACATTGGTGATTATTATAATATTAGTGTTTGATTAGTAAATAAATGTTAGATTGTGGTCTCCTGTTGTCAGGTGAGAGAGCTCCTGGCGCAGAAACTGTCGTCGTGGCAACAGTCGTGCACGCAGCCAACCAAACTCCCGGAGCGCGCTCTCAATCTGATGCGTCACACGGCGCCACAAAGCTCCGCAGCGGCCAGCATGGCCGAGGTCCTTCGCCACACCAAGCTGCTCTGCAGCCAACCAGAGCAGGTGACCGCCTCCTCCCGCAGTCACAAGCTGCAACTTGAAGGGCAACTGCACTTATTGTAGAACCACAACCTTCAACAAACCCTGTTTCCATATGAGTTGGGAAATTGTGTTAGATGTAAATATAAACGGAATACAATGATTTGCAAATCCTTTTCAACCTATATTCAGTTGAATATGCTACAAAGACAACATATTTGATGTTCAAACTCATAAACTTTTTTTTTTTTTTTGCAAATAATAATTAACGTAGAATTTCATGGCTGCAACATGTGCCAAAGTAGTTGGGAAAGGGCATGTTCACCACTGTGTTACATCACCTTTTCTTTTAATAACACCCAATAAACGATTGGGAACTGAGGAAACTAATAGTTGAAGCTTTGAAAGTGGAATTCTTTCCCATTCTTGTTTTATGTAGAGCTTCAGTCGTTCAACAGTCCGGGGTCTCCGTTGTCGTATTTTACGCTTCATAATAAGCCACACATTTTCAATGGGAGACAGGTCTGGACTGCAGTCGGGCCAGGAAAGTACCCGCACTCTTTTTTTACAAAGCCACGCTGTTGTAACACGTGCTGAATGTGGCTTGGCATTGTCTTGCTGAAATAAGCAGGGGCGTCCATGAAAAAGACGGCGCTTAGATGGCAGCATATGTTGTTCCAAAACCTGTATGTACCTTTCAGCATTAATGGTCCCTTCACAGATGAGTAGGTTACCCATGTCTTGGGCACTAATGCACCCCCATACCATCACACATGCTGGGTTTTCAACTTTGCGTCGATAACAGTCTGGATGGTTCGCTTCCCCTTTGGTCCGGATTTCCAAAAACAATTTGAAATGTGGACTCGTCAGACCACAGAACACTTTTCCACTTTGCATGAGTCCATCTTAGATGATCTCTGGCCCAGAGAAGCCGGCGGCGCTTCTGGGTGTTGTTGATAAATGGCTTTCGCTTTGCATAGTAGAGCTTTAACTTGCACTTACAGATGTAGCGACCAACTGTATTTAGTGACAGTGGTTTTCTGAAGTGTACCTGTGCCCATGTGGTGATATCCTTTAGATATTGATGTCGGTTTTTGATACAGTGCCGTCTGAGGGATCGAAGGTCACGGTCATTCAATGTTGGTTTTCTCCAGATTCTCTGAACCTTTTGATGATATTATGGACCGTAGATGTTGAAATCCCTAAATTTCTTGCAATTGCACTTTGAGAAACGTTGTTCTTAAACTGTTTGACTATTTGCTCACGCAGTTGTGGACAAAGGGGTGTACCTCGCCCCATCCTTTCTTGTGAAAGACTGAGCAATTTTTGGGAAGCTGTTTTTATACCCAATCATGGCACCCACCTGTTCCCAATTAGCCTGCACACCTGTGGGATGTTCCAAATAAGTGTTTGATGAGCATTCCTCAACTTTATCAGTATTTATTGCCACCTTTCCCAACTTCTTTGTCACGTGTTGCTGGCATCAAATTCTAAAGTTAATGATTTTTTGCAAAAAAAAAATGTTTGAGTTTGAACATCAAATATGTTGTCTTTGTAGCATATTCAATTGAATATGGGTTGAAAATGATTTGCAAATCATTGTATTCCGTTTATATTTACATCTAACACAATTTCCCAACTCATATGGAAACGGGATTTGTACTATCCAGGTGAGAGGCAGGATTTGTCATCTACTATCAACTTTCACCAAGTCAGAGGCCATGCAGCAGCTCAATATGTCAATACAGCAGCATAAGCTCGTTAGCCGCTAAAAGTAGTTCCTCTGCGTTAGCGCCTATAATAACAATATCACTAATACTTGTCAATATTCAGGTCACCACATGTAAACTGAACATGATGAGATAGGAAAAGTTAGTGTACTTGTAAGATGGCGCCTATTATCTAATTCAGTGGTTCTTAACCTTGTTGGAGGTACCAAACCCCACCAGTTTCATATGTGCATTCACTGAACCCTTCTTTAGTGAAAAAAATATATATACACACATATATATATATTTTCAAATTCAAGACAAAGTTACATGTTTTTTTAGTGGTGCACAAAATGAACCGTGCATGATCATCACCTTGTTCAAAGAACAAATCCATCCATCCATCCATCCATCTTCTTCCGCTTATCCGAGGTCGGGTCGCGGGGGTAGCACCCTAAGCAGGGAAGCCCAGACTTCCCTCTCCCCAGCCACTTCGTCCAGCTCTTCCTGTGGGACCCCGAGGCGTTCCCAGGCCAGCCGGGAGACATAGTCTTCCCAACGTGTCCTGGGTCTTCCCAACGTGTCCTGGGTCTTCCCCGCGGCCTCCTACCGGTCGGACGTGCCCTAAACACCTCCCTAGGGAGGCGTTCGGGTGGCATCCTGACCAGATGCCCGAACCACCTCATCTGGCTCCTCTCGATGTGGAGGAGCAGCGGCTTTACTTTGAGCTCCTCCCGGATGGCAGAGCTTCTCACCCTATCTCTAAGGGAGAGCCCCGCCACCCGGCGGAGGAAACTCATTTCGGCCGCTTGTACCCGTGATCTTGTCCTTTCGGTCATAACCCAAAGCTCATGACCATAGGTGAGGATGGGAACGTAGATCGACCGGTAAATTGAGAGCTTTGCCTTCCGGCTCAGCTCCTTCTTCACCAAAGAACAAATCCAACTTACACAAATTACACACCTGCGAATCAAATGGAAAATTAGAGGGAACATTGTTTGGGGGTATCCATAACATGCCGATAGGGAGAAGTTTTTATTTACACGATGAGTCGGGTGTATCGTGACCTCCGCGGCGGAGGCTCCGCCGAACCCCTGAGGCAGACTCACCGAACCCCTGAGGCAGATTTACCGAACCCAGGTTAAGAACCACTGATCTAATTCCATGCTTTTTAGGTGTACGGTATATGAATGACATTAGCAAAAATGCTAGCATGCTAACATAAGTCTATATGGGTGTTGTTGAAAGGGTTCTATGGGTGCAATGTAGCGCTCCCATTAGCTGCATTGTTAGCCACCTCTTACTTGCCTTATTTTATGACTCAGAATGCGTCTTGTGTGACAACAGTCCAAAGAACAAGTGCACTTCCCCTTTAAGAGGCAAGCTAACAAACACGGGTGTTCTTTCAAAGTTTGCGTAGAAGAGGACTTCCTTTGACCTTGTAATTGATTGTGTGACCTTGAAACGGTTTTGCAGAAGCCGTCAGTTCAAGAAGTGCCGCCGCTGTTAAACGGCGGTCGCTCGCAGCCGCAGCAGCAGCGCTCACTTCCTTCCTCGTCCTCCCAGAGCGACTCCTGTGCTCCGGACTCCCCGCCCACCTCGCAGGGTTTCTCCAGGGGAGGGTCTCCGCAGCGCAGCAGCTCCCCTCTGGGCGTGTCCACCTGGGCGGGCCCAGCCGACACCGCCACCTCCCAGGCCGCCTCCCTCCTCATGGCCGCCAACACCATCAACCTGTCGCCCAGCCTCATCCCCTCCACCGTCATGTCCGTCAAGCAGGTGTCGCCGTCCAGCAGCTGCTCGCAGGGCGTGACCCTCGCTATCCCGCACAGCCCGCCGCTGCCCCACAGCGCCCCCCTCTCCAGGGCCGTCACACCTGTGCACCAAGGGGCGGGGCCGGCAGGTAACAGCACGCCGCCTTGGCTGATGAAGGCTGCCGACATGTGCGGCACGTCCACGCTTCCTCTACCCAGGAGGCCCGGCGGGGAAGTGAGGCTGGCTGGCTTTCCAGGTAAGCTGCACCACAAAGTGTACTTGCAAGATAAATGTTAGCATGCTAACGTTAGCATGACAATAGAGGAGAAATTGTCGTACGTGTAAGATGGCGCCAAGTATCAAAATCCACCATTTTTACATTTATATAGACTTAGACTTAGACTTAGACTTCCTTTTTATTGTCATTCAAATGTGAACTTTACAGTACAGATAAGAAGGTTGCATTAGCTCATGGTAGTGCAGGATAAAAAAGCAATAAGGTGCAGATATAAATAAATAAATATATATATATATATATATAAATAAATAAATAGATTACTGTACAGATAAATATATTGCACTTTTTCATATGCATCCACGTATGGATGTATGTTATATTGTCTTTTTTATTCCAGCGAGTTAATCCATTTTGGGGGGAGTTGAGGGGATAATTTAATTATGATGCGTTCAAGAGTCTTACAGCCTGAGGGAAGAAGCTGTTACAGAACCTGGAGGTTCTGCTTCGGAGGCTGCAAAACCTCTTTCTAGAGTCCAGCAGTGAAAACAGTCCTTGGTGGGGGTGGGAGGAGTCTTTGCAGATTTTCTGAGCCCTGGTCAGGCAGCGGCTTTTTGCCATCTCCTGGATAGGAGGAAGAGGAGTCCTGATGATCTTTCCAGCCGTCCTCACCACTCTCTGGAGAGACTTCCAGTCTGAGGCACTGCAGGCTCCAGTCCAGACAGAGATGCTGTTTCTCTCTATAGTGCCTCTGTAGAATGTGCTGAGAGAGCTGTGCTCTTTTCATCCCACGCAAAAAGTGCATGCGCTGCTGAGCTCTTTTTACAAGAGCTCCGGTGTGTAGAGACCAGGTTATATTGTCAGTTATCTGCACCCCCAGGAACTTGGTGCTGCTTACTATCTCCACCGCTGTGCCGTTGATGTAGAGTGGAGCGTGGCTGGACTGGTGCTTCCTGAAGTCAACGATGATCTCCTTGGTCTTGTCCACGTTCAGGACCAGGTTGTTGGTTCTGCACCAGTCAACCAGATGTTTCACCTCCTCCCTGTAGTCCATGTGGTTGTTGTCACGGATGAGGCCCACTACTGTCGTGTACTTCACAATGTGGTTAGTAGTGGACCTGGCGCAGCAGTCATGGGTCATCAACGTGAACAGCAGTGGACTCAGGACGCAGCCCTGGGGGGAGCCGGTGCTCAGGGAGATGGCACTGGAGGTGTTGTTGCCCACTCTCACAGATTGGGGTCTGTCTGTGAGGAAGTCGAGCAGCCAGTTGCAAAGGGGGTTACTGAATCCAAGGGGGGCGAGTTTGCTCACCAAGTGCTGTGGGATGATGGTGTTGAATGCTGAGCTGAAGTCCAGAAACAACATCCGCACGTGTGTGTCCTTTCCTTCCAGATGTTCTAAGCTCAGGTGGAGTGCAGAGGAGATGGCGTCCTCTGTGGAGCGGTTAGGGCCATAAGCAAACTGGTATGAGTGGAATGTGGGGGGAAGTCTGGAGACAATATATTCCTTTACCAGCCTCTCCAAGCACTTCATTATGGTGGGAGTGAGTGCCACGGGGCAATAATCATTGAGGGAGGAGATTGTGGGTTTTTTAGGCACTGGAATGATTGTGGCCGTCTTAAAACATGATGGTACCACAGCCTGGGTCAGCGAGATGTTGAAGATGTCTGTGAGAACCCCCGCCAGCTGGTCTGCACATCCCTTAAGCACCTTGCCCGTCATCAGGTCCCGGTGCTTTTCGGGGGTTCACTCTCCTCAGGGTTTTCCGGACATCCGCTATGTCTAGGTTGAGCGGCTGCTCATCAGGGCGAGGGATGGATTTTCTCGCCGGAGTGGTGTTAAGTGCCTCAAACCTCGCAAAGTAGTTATTAAGGTCATCTAGGAAGCTGATACTGTTGCCACAGGGACAGGGGGCAGCTTTATAGTCTGTGATGACCTGTATGCCCTGCCACATTTGTCTAGTGTTCATGGGGTTCTCGAAGAAGTCCTGCACTTTCTGACTGTGAGCACGCTTTGCAACCTTAATGGCACGGTTCAGGTTAGCTCTGGCTGTTTTTAATGCTACCATGTTGCCAGACTTGAAAGCCTTGTTCCGAGCCTTCAGCATTGCACGTACCTCACTGTTCATCCAGGGTTTCTCGTTGGCCCATGTGGGGATGTTCTTGATCACACTGACATCCTCCATGCACTTCTGAATGTATGCGGACACAGACTCTGCATACTCCTCCACACGTTATGATTATCGGTGGCGGCTGCCTTGAACATGTCCCAGTTTGTGGTTTCGAAGCAGTCTTGTAATGCTTCCATTGCTCCCTCTGGCCAGGTCCTCACCTGCTTCACCGTAGCTTGCTTCCTGATGAGCAGGGGCTTGTATGCAGGAATTAGCATCACAGATAGATGATCTGAGGAGCCAAGGTGGGGGCGTGGTGCAGCTTTAAATGCGTGTTTAATATTGCTGTGCACCATGTCCAATGTGCTTCCACACCTGGTTGCAAAATTCACATATTGATGGAAATGAGGGAACACAGTTTTCATGTTAGCTTGATTAAAATCCCCTGCCACGATGAAAACTCCCCCTGGATGTGTAGTTTGCAGTTCATTGATGGAGCGGTACAAAGCATTCAAAGCTTCTTTGGTGTTAGCACTGGGGGGAAATGTATACTGCTGTGAAGATCATAGCACTGAATTCCCGGGGTAAATAAAATGGCCTGCATTTTATAGTTAATATTTCTACATCGGGAGAGAAATTAGCAAAAATGCTGGCATAAAATGTTAGCATGCTAACATTAGCATGATTGTGATAGGTAATGTTAAAGTTAAAGTACCAATGATTGTCACACACACACGAGGTGTGGTGAAATTTGTCCTCTGCATTTGACCTATGCCCTTGTTCACCCCCTGGGAGGTGAGGGGAGCAGTGGGCAGCAGCGGTGCCGCGCCCAGGAATCATTTTTGGTGATTTAACCCCCAATTCCAACCCTTAATGCTGAGTGTCAAGCAGGGAGGTAATGGCTCCCATTTTTAATAGTCTTTGGTATGACTCGGCCGGGGTTTGAATTCACAACCTACCCATCTCAGGGCAGACACTCTAACCACTAGGCCACTGAGTAGGTTTAGCGTACTTGTAAGATGGCGCTAAGTATCAAAATCCATGTTAAGGTTTATATGAATGAAATTAGCAAAAATGCTGGCATAAAATGTTAGCATGCTAACATTAGCATGATGGGATAGGAAAATGTTGCATACTTGTAAGATGGCGGCAAGTATCAAAATCCATGTTAAGGTTTATATGAATGACATTAGTAAAAATTCTGGCAAAAAAAATGTTAGCATGCTAACATTAGCATGATGAAATAGGAAAAGTTAGCGTACTTCTAAGATGGCGCCGAGTATGAAAATGCATGTTTTTTAGGCGTAAACCCATCAAAGAAGTTAGCATGAGCTAACGTCTTCCTCCTCCAGGCTCCAGGATGCTACCTCAGTCGAGGCCAACGCGAGTGGCGGCCATGTTTGCTCACTCACCCGCAGCGTCGGAGGGAGGAGGCGGGGCTTCCCTGCTGCACTTCCTGCCCGGGGACAGCATCACGCTGCTGATCTCAGAGCCCAGAGACGGATGGCACTACGGGCAGAACGAGCGCACGGGCCGGTGATAACCTCTTTTTATACAGCTTGTCCTTAAAACATGTAGCATAGCATCATTCTTTTTGGGGTTGAAAAATATATCCTATAAATATAAAATAGTAAAAAGACTGCTGCCATTTCATAATAATGTTATGTCTATTTATCAAATATGTTTAGGAATCATTATTATTGTTGTGAGTCAAAATATCAAACAATAAAATCATTGTAAAAAGAAATAATACTAAAACCACAAATATAATATCAATAGTAATAATGATGATTTACTTATTTGTTTTGGATATGCTTTATTGTTGTGGTAAAAAAAAAAATACAAGTAAATCAATAAATATTACTAACGATGCTACTGCTATGTAATAATATTTTTTTTTTCCACTGTATTTTTTTTATAAATATATTTGTTGTTTAAAAATATATAACAATAAAATAAATAAATATTACTAAAAAAAAAACGTCTACCATTTGAAAATACTATTGTCTTTTTTCAAATGTTTTTTTAAATAATAATAATTATTGTTGTGGTAAAAAAAAATATACAAGTAAAATAAATAAATATGACTAACAATGCTACTGCTATTTAATAATATATCTTTTTTTCCAATGCATTTTTTTAATAAATATAATTTTGTTGTTAAAAATATATAATCGTAAAATAAATAAATATTACTTAAAAAAAAAAACATCTGCCATTTGAAAATACTATTGTCATTTTTCAAATGTTTTTTTAAATAATAATTACTATTGTTGTGGTTGAAAAAAAAAAAAGAGTAAAATAAATAAATATTACTAACAATGCTACTGCTATTTAATAATATATCTTTTTTTCCCATGCATTTTTTTAATAAACATTATTTTTGTTGTAAATTTATAGTAAAATAAATAAATATTACTAAAAAAACGTCTGCGGTTTAAAAATACTATTGTATTTTTTTCAAATGTGGGATCTGAGCCCAGGATGTCGTTGTGGCTTGTGCAGCCCTTTGAGACACTCGTGATTTAGGGCTATATAAATAAACTTTGATTGATTGATTGATTGAAATAATAAGTATTATTGTTGTGGTTAAAAATATATAATAGTACAATTATTTACCAATACTAAACATTTTTTTAAATGTATAGTTTAAAAAAATTAATAATCATCATTATTATTGTTGTGGTTGTATAAGAAAAATACATAATAAATAAATAATACCAAAACTACTACAATTTAACAAGATAATAATAATATCCAAAAATATATAATAATAATAATAATGATTATTATAACATGTGTTTTTATACATATATATATATATATATATATATATATATATATATATATATATATATATATATATAAAGAAATATGAATGTATATAATAAATGTGATTATTTGTAGTTTGTATATCATTCATGTATCTACAGTCGGGGTCAAAAACTTTTGAGCACGGCTGTATGTTGCTATGGTTTTAATAAAATAATACTCCTGTTTGGAAAAGGCATTATTATTATTATTATATGTGATCAATACCTTATATTGATGGATGACTAATAATCAATATGTAAGAAAAGCAACATGTGATGTCTCGACAGAAAAGGCTGGTTCCCTTTCTCCTACACTCAACACGCTGGGACGGATCACCTGGACAGGTGAGTGTTGCCCACAACAATAGGCACGGGAAGTCAAGTGTACCTAATGGAGTGTCCCCCCCTTGCAGAGACCACTTCCTGTCCAAGACCAACAGCACCAGCATGAGTGGGCTGGACCAGCTGGTGTCTCCGCCCCTCACTGCCGAGTCAGACGAGGAGCACCGCCTTCCTCCACCCAGGGTCAGCACCTTCCGGCCTCGCCCTTACAGCATGGCCGACAGCCAGCAGGTGACACTGGGACACTGACACTGACACTGGGACACTGGGACACTGACACTGGGACACTGGGACACTGACACTGGGACTGGGACACTGACACTGACACTGACACTGACACTGGGACACTGGGACACTGACACTGGGACTGGGACACTGACACTGGGACACTGACACTGGGACACTGACACTGGGACACTGGGACACTGACACTGGGACACTGACACTGACACTGACACTGGGACTGGGACACTGGGACACTGACACTGGGACACTGACACTGGGACTGGGACACTGACACTGACACTGGGACACTGACACTGGGACTGGGACACTGACACTGGGACACTGACACTGACACTGACACTGGGACTGGGACACTGGGACACTGACACTGGGACTGGGACTGGGACACTGACACTGGGACTGGTATACTGACACTGGGACACTGACACTGGTACACTGACACTGGGACACTGACACTGGTACACTGGGACACTGGGACACTGACACTGGGACTGGGACACTGGGACTGGGACACTGACACTGGGACTGGTACACTGACACTGGGACACTGACACTGGTACACTGACACTGGGACACTGACACTGGGACACTGACGCTGGGACTGGGACTGGGACACTGACACTGACACTGGGACTGGTACACTGACACTGGGACACTGGGACACTGACACTGGGACTGGGACACTGACACTGGTACACTGACACTGGGACACTGAGACTGAAGCAGAGAGTTCATCAATGCTGAGTGCAAATGTCTGCTCTTCATCACAGATCACTGCCCATTTGGCCTCACCACCACCCTCTCCC
Organism: Nerophis lumbriciformis; assembly: GCF_033978685.3. Classification (NCBI taxonomy): domain Eukaryota; kingdom Metazoa; phylum Chordata; class Actinopteri; order Syngnathiformes; family Syngnathidae; genus Nerophis; species Nerophis lumbriciformis. The sequence goes on along the minus strand of NC_084551.2, from coordinate 56,887,331 downwards.
ACCAGGTGAGCATCCTCAACATAACAATCATCACAATAATAATCATCAACTATAATGATTGTAATCATAATAACAATAATATTCATAATCATAATCATAACAAGCATGATTATAATAATAACAATACCGACAATATTAATATTAACAATAATCATCATCATAACAACCATGATGATTATAATAATAACCATAATAATAATCATATTCATAATCATAATAATAACAATAATAATTATAATTATAATATTGACAATAACTACAATATTAATAATAATAATCACCATCATAATAACAACCATAATGATTGTTATAATAATAACAATAATAATACTCACAATAATAATAATAGCCATAAAGATTATAATAATAATAACTATAATAACAACAATATTAATAATTAAAATATAATCATAACAAAATTAATAATAAAGATAGTGATAAAAATAACAATAATGATAATACAATTAATAATAACAATAATAGTAATAATATTAACAACAAATAATAATGATAATAATAATAATAGTAATAATATTAACAACAAATAATAATGATAATAATAATAATAGTAATAATACTAATATGAATATTAACAATAATAATAACACCATTAATTACAAAAATGATAATGATAATAATATAAATAATAATAATAGTAATAATATTGAAAGCAGTAGTAATAATAATAATAACAACAATATAATAATAATAATAATCATAGTAATACAAATAATTCAAGTAATACAAATTATAATAATAATAACAATAACAATATTGTAATAACAATAATAACAATAATAATATAATAATAACAACAATGACAATAATAATAAAAATAACTATAACAATAATAATAATGATAATATCAATAATAATAATAGTAATAATAATAACAACAACAATAATAATGGTAATATCAACAAAAAACATAATTATCATAATATAAAGAATGATAATAAAAGTAATAACAAGAATAATGATAATTATAATAATAATAATAATAATAACAATAATGATAATAATAATAATACATAACAATAATAATAACCATAAAGGTAACAACAATAATAATAATGATAATAACAATATTAATTATAATAATAATAATAACAATAATAATAACAGTAATAGTAATAATAACAGTAATAATAATAACAATGATAATAGTGATCATAATAATAATAATAATAATACTAATAGTAATAATAGTGATACTATTAATAACAATTGTAATATTAATAAATATAATAATAATAGTAATTACTATCAATTTCTCTTCTCTCTAACACTTGATTGTTTGCTTCAGAGCGAACCCTTTTGCTCACGTTCGCCTCAGAAAGACTGTGACCAACGACCGCTCAGCCCCCATCATGGAGTGATGGCTGCTTATATCGCATGGAGTCACAGCACCCCTCTTCTACCATGGCTGCTTATATCGCATGGAGTCAAAGCACCCCACTTCTACCATGGCTGCTTATATTGCATGGAGTGACAGCACCCTTCTTCTACCATGGCTGCTTATATCACATGGAGTCACAGCACCACTGTTCTACCATGGCTGCTTATATCACATGGAGTCACAGCACCACTGTTCTACCATGGCTGCTTATATCGCATGGAGTATCAGCACCCCTGTTCTACCATGGCTGCTTATATCGCATGGAGTGACAGCACCACTGTTCTACCATGGCTGTTTATATCGCATGGAGTCACAGCACCCCTCTTCTACCATGGCTGCTTATATCGCATGGAGTCACAGCACCCCTGTTCTACCATGGCTGCTTATATCGCATGGAGTGACAGCACCACTGTTCTACCATGGCTGCTTATATCGCATGGAGTCACAGCACCCCTCTTCTACCATGGCTGCTTATATCGCATCGAGTCACAGCACCCCTCTTCTACCATGGCTGCTTATATCGCATGGAGTCACAGCACCACTGTTCTACCATGGCTGCTTATATCGCATGGAGTCACAGCACCCCTCTTCTACAATGGCTGCTTGTATCGCATGGAGTGACAGCACCACTGTTCTACCATGGCTGCTTATATCGCATGGAGTGACAGCACCACTGTTCTACCATGGGTGCTTATATCACATGGAGTGACAGTACCACTGTTCTACCATGGCTGCTTATATCACATGGAGTGACAGCACCTCTCTTCTACCATGGCTGGTTATATCGCATGGACTAACAGCACCCCTGTTCTACCATGGCTGCTTATATCGCATGGAGTGACAGCACCACTGTTCTACCATGGCTGCTTATATCGCATGGAGTGACAGCACCACTGTTCTACCATGGCTGATTATATCGCATGGAGTGACAGCACCACTGTTCTACCATGGGTGCTTATATCACATAGAGTGACGCACCTCTCTTCTACCATGGCTGCTTATATCGCATGGAGTGACAGCACCACTGTTCTTCCATGGCTGCTTATATCGCATGAAGTGACAGCTTCACTGTTCTACCATGGCTGCTTATATCGCACTCACTGGAGAAACTACAAACTAGGGCTGTCACTGTCTCAATCTGATATCATCAAGAAAAACAAGGATTTGATGACATGTGTTTGCATGTAAAATGTGTGATATCATGTGCGATATGAGCGGTCCTGCAGCGTGTTTACTTAAGTATGGTATAATGTGCGATACAAGCGGTCCTGCAGAGTGTTTACTTGAGTGTGATATCATGTGCAATACGAGCGGCCATGCAGAGTGTTTACTTGAGTGTGATATCATGTGCGATACGAGTGGTCATGCAGAGTAATTACTTGTGTGTGATATCATGTGCGATACGAGCAGTGTTTACTTGTGTGTGATATCATGTGCAATACGAGCAGTACTGCAGTGTGTTTACTTGTGTGAGATATCATATGCGATACAGGTAGTACTGCAGAATGCTTGCTTGTGTGTGATATCATGTACAGTACAACAGTCCTGCAGAGTGTTTACTTGTATGTGATATCATGTGCTATACAAGCAGTCTGCAGCGTTTTTTCTTGTGTGATATAATGTGTAATGTCATGTGCGATACGAGCAGTCCTGCAGCGTTTTTTCTTTTGTGATAAAATGTGCGATACGAGCAATATTTACTTGTGTGTGATATCATGTGCAATACAAGCAGTCTTGCAGTGTTTACTTGTGTGTGATATTATGTGCGATACGAGCAGTCCTGCAGCGTTTTTACTTGTGTGTGATATCATGTGGGATACGAGCAGTCCTGCAGCATGTTCACTTGTGTGTGATATCATGTGCGATATGAGCAGTCCTGCAGCGTTTTTACTTGTGTGTAATATCATGTGCGATACGAGCAGTCCTGCAGCGTGTTTACTTGTGTGTGATATCATGTGCGATACAAGCAGTCCTGCAGCGTGTTTACTTGTGTGTGGGATATCATGTGCGATACGAGCAGTCCTGCAGCATGTTTACTTGTGTTGTGATATCATGTGCGATACGAGCAATCCTGCAGCATTTTTACTTGTGTGTAATATCATGTGCGATACGAGCAGTCCTGCAGCGTGTTTACTTGTGTGTGATATCATGTGCGATACGAGCTGTCCTGCAGCGTTTTTACTTGTGTGTGATATCATGTGCGATACAAGCAGTGTTTACTTGCACATGCTAGCCTATAGGCTACTAGGAGCTAGCAGCTGCACACAATAGCACACAAGCTAGGCATAGGTAATAATCATGGAACAATAAAACGTGACATTATCAAGTATCAAGCGTGTCCACATTGTTCAACTTACTGCGTCATGAGCAACAAAACAAGGTGTGATCAAAGTATGTGTTGTTTCCAATGATATCGTATCAGATCACATCGGTATCGGCCACCACTCGAGGCTCCAATATTGATAGGTGAAAATGTTTTATGGGGACAACCTTGTTACAAACTGTCCACCTAAGTTGTAGTAGTTATTAATGTTGCCATTATCGCTCAGCTGCAACGTAACTACTGTCTAGTTGCACACCTTTACAACCTGCACACATGGACTTCCTGTTTAGTGCCAGGTAAGTTTTAAAATAAAAGCACGGCAGTATTAACCTGGATTGTAGGAGAGAAAATAACAATGCACACTTTTCATTTTCTTTTTAAGATGAAGTGACAGTTTAGTCACATGTTGGTGTTTTCCTCTTTGGTCTTTAGTTCCTGTCCAGCGCTCTTATTTTGTAGTTTCCACTTCATGTTGGTTAGTAATCATGTCTGTATATAATTAAGTTAAAGTACCAATGATTGTCACACACACACTAGGTGTGGTGAAATTATTCTCTACGTTTGACCCATCACCCTTGATTACCCCCTTTAAGGTGAGGGGAGCAGTGAGCAGCAGCGGTGGCCGCACCCGGGAATCATTTTTGGATGATTTAACCCCCAATTCCAACCCTTGATGCTGAGTGCCAAGCAGGGAGGTAATGGGTCTATATATATATATATATATATATATATATATATATATATATATATATATATATATATATATATATATACAGATAGAAATATATTTCTATATACATACAAGTATATATATATATATATATATATATATATATATATATACAGATAGAAATATATTTCTATATACATACAAGTATATATATATATATATATATATATATATATATATATATACAAGTATATATATATATATATATATACTGTATATATACTTACATATACAGGTAAAAGCCAGTAAATTAGAATATTTTGAAAAACTTGATTTATTTCAGTAATTGCATTCAAAAGGTGTAACTTGTACATTATATTTATTCATTGCACACAGACTGATGCATTCAAATGTTTATTTCATTTAATTTTGATGATTTGAAGTGGCAACAAATGAAAATCCAAAATTCCGTGTGTCACAAAATTAGAATATTACTTAAGGCTAATACAAAAAAGGGATTTTTAGAAATGTTGGCCAACTGAAAAGTATGAAAATGAAAAATATGAGCATGTACAATACTCAATACTTGGTTGGAGCTCCTTTTGCCTCAATTACTGCGTTAATGCGGCGTGGCATGGAGTCGATGAGTTTCTGGCACTGCTCAGGTGTTATGAGAGCCCAGGTTGCTCTGATAGTGGCCTTCAACTCTTCTGCGTTTTTGGGTCTGGCATTCTGCATCTTCCTTTTCACAATACCCCACAGATTTTCTATGGGGCTAAGGTCAGGGGAGTTGGCGGGCCAATTTAGAACAGAAATACCATGGTCCGTAAACCAGGCACGGGTAGATTTTGCGCTGTGTGCAGGCGCCAAGTCCTGTTGGAACTTGAAATCTCCATCTCCATAGAGCAGGTCAGCAGCAGGAAGCATGAAGTGCTCTAAAACTTGCTGGTAGACGGCTGCGTTGACCCTGGATCTCAGGAAACAGAGTGGACCGACACCAGCAGATGACATGGCACCCCAAACCATCACCCAACCATGCAAATTTTGCATTTCCTTTGGAAATTGAGGTCCCAGAGTCTGGAGGAAGACAGGAGAGGCACAGGATCCACGTTGCCTGAAGTCTAGTGTAAAGTTTCCACCATCAGTGATGGTTTGGGGTGCCATGTCATCTGCTGGTGTCGGTCCACTCTGTTTCCTGAGATCCAGGGTCAACGCAGCCGTCTACCAGCAAGTTTTAGAGCACTTCATGCTTCCTGCTGCTGACCTGCTCTATGGAGATGGAGATTTCAAGTTCCAACAGGACTTGGCGCCTGCACACAGCGCAAAATCTACCCGTGCCTGGTTTACGGACCATGGTATTTCTGTTCTAAATTGGCCCGCCAACTCCCCTGACCTTAGCCCCATAGAAAATCTGTGGGGTATTGTGAAAAGGAAGATGCAGAATGCCAGACCCAAAAACGCAGAAGAGTTGAAGGCCACTATCAGAGCAACCTGGGCTCTCATAACACCTGAGCAGTGCCAGAAACTCATCGACTCCATGCCACGCCGCATTAACGCAGTAATTGAGGCAAAAGGAGCTCCAACCAAGTATTGAGTATTGTACATGCTCATATTTTTCATTTTCATACTTTTCAGTTGGCCAACATTTCTAAAAATCCCTTTTTTGTATTAGCCTTAAGTAATATTCTAATTTTGTGACACACGGAATTTTGGATTTTCATTTGTTGCCACTTCAAATCATCAAAATTAAATGAAATAAACATTTGAATGCATCAGTCTGTGTGCAATGAATAAATATAATGTACAAGTTACACCTTTTGAATGCAATTACTGAAATAAATCAAGTTTTTCAAAATATTCTAATTTACTGGCTTTTACCTGTATATACATGTGTGTACATATATATGTATATATATACATATATGTATATTATATATATGTATAAATACACACAAATGTATATGTATATATACACAAATGAGTGTGTATATATATATATATATATATATATATATATACATGTATATATGTGTATATATACATGTATATTTGTGTGTGTGTGTGTATATATATACATATGTACACACACATATATGTAGATATATTTATATATATGTGTGTATATATATGTATGTGTGTATATATATATATATATATATATATATATATATATATATATATATATATATAATTAGTTATACCTGAGCAGCTGGCCAGGGCAGACTAAAAACATTTTTTATTAAATTTAATAAAAATAAAATAAATGTCCTGTTGTGGACATTGGTGTAAACCCAATTAACTTTTTCTTATACTAAAACAATTTTTTGTAGATTTTAAGTGAAAAAAACTGGCATATCAGTCACCAGAATGTCATGGTTTACGCTAGAATGAAGTGCCAGGTTTCAAAATCGCCCTTCTTTTTTTTCTACGTCGTTATTGCTGGGTGTCACTTCTTGACACGGTCGGTGGTCTCATGACACCTTGGATCAGTTTTATGAGCAGGAGAGGAAGAAAAACGATTGTGCAGGTTTTTAGGATCTTTTGGTTTCTTTTTGATGGCTGCTGCAGTCCCACAAGCCAGCACTTGCTGAAGGTGTTGGAGAGGCTTTTGTGTCCAAGTGTGAGGAGAAGCAAAGTGTTGTTGAAGGTTGACGAGAAGGTTGACAAATGTTTGTGATGTCTTCTTCTTGTAGAAGATGGCCTCCACATGTGAACATGTTATGTTATTGATCAGCATGTATTAGTCACTCTGATTTATGTTGCTTTCAATTGGTCTTTTGATCTCAATGGAGACAAAATGTTTTGCTGCTGTAGAAAGGAAGTGGAAGTTTGAACACGACTATGCACCAACAATGTTGTCCAATAAAATCCAATGCATGAAGGAAGGAATCTTTGTTTTGTGAGTTTGTGGTGCAAAACCATGAAGTGATGAGAATATTGTTTTATAAAAAGTTCTGATTGAAGATTCTATGATTGCACATCAAGTTGTCTGCTTTTATTCAGCCAGTCATGCCTGTGAATGGTCAACAGCACCAATCTAATAAATAGTCAAATCTATTTGGATTTAAGTCTTTTTTACTGACAGAGTTTGAATAAAATGTTACATTGATTTGACATTTAATCACATGTTGCTTCAACCCCACGGGTAAAAAAAAGTGTAGGAAACATTGTTGTAGAAAAACTATTTGCAAACCTGTATCTCAATTTGTGTGTCTGTAATCCGAATTCGTACTAGTTTGTGTGTCTGTATCTCAATTTGTGTGTCTGTAATCCGAATGTACACTAATTTGTGTATCTGTATCTCAATTTGTGTGTCTGTAATCCGAATGTGTACTAATTTGTGTCTATCTCAATTTGTGTGTCTGTAATCCGAATGTATACTAATTTGTGTCTGTATCTCAATCTGTGTGTGTAATCTGAATGTGTACAAATTTGTGTGTCTGTATCTCAATATGTGTGTCTGTAATCCGAATGTGTACTAATTTATGTCTGTATCTCAATTTGTGTGTACTAATTTGTGTATCTGTATCTCAATTTGTGTGTCTGTAATCCGAATGTATACTAATTTGTGTATCTGTATCTCAATTTGTGTGTCTGTAGTCCGAATGTGTACTAATTTGTGTCTATATCTCAATCTGTGCGTCTGTATCTCAATCTGTGTGTGTAATCTGAATGTGTACTAATTTGTGTGTCTGTATCTCAATATGTGTGTCTGTAATCCGAATGTGTACTAATTTGTGTCTGTATCTCAATTTGTGTGTCTGTAATCCGAATGTATACTAATTTGTGTATCTGTATCTCAATTTGTGTGTCTGTAATCCGAATGTGTACTAATTTGTGTATCTGTATCTCAATTTGTGTGTCTGTAATCCGAATGTATACTAATTTGTGTATCTGTATCTCAATTTGTGTGTCTGTAGTCCGAATGTGTACTAATTTGTGTGTCTATATCTCAATCTGTGCGTCTGTAATCCAAATGTGTACTAATTTGTGTCTGTATCTCAATCTGTGTGTGTAATCTGAATGTGTACTAATTTGTGTGTCTGTATCTCAATCTGTGTGTGTGTAATCTGAATGTGTACTAATTTGTGTGTCTGTATCTCAATCTGTGCGTCTGTAAACCGAAAGTGTACTAATTTGTGTCTGTATCTCAATATGTGTGTGTGTGTGTGTGTGTGTGTAATCTGAATGTGTACTAATTTGTGTGTGTAACCCAAATGTGTACTAATGTGTGTGTCTGTATCTCAATCTGTGCGTCTGTAGTCCGAATGTGTAGTAATTTGTGGGTCTGTATCTCAATCTGTGCGTCTGTAGTCCGAATGTGTACTAGTTTGTGTGTCTGTATCTCAATCTGTGTGTGTAATCTGAATGTGTACTAGTTTGTGTGTCTGTATCTCAATCTGTGTGTGTAATCCGAAAGTGTACTAATTTGTGTGTCTGTATCTCAATCTGTGTGTGTGTCTGAGGCCATGGTTCTAAATGGAAAAAGGGTAGACTGCACCCCTCAAGTCAGAAGTGAAGTTCTGCCTCAAGTGGAGGATTTCAAGTATCTCAGGATCTTGTTCAGAAGTGAAGGAAGAATGGAATGTGAGCTTGACAGATTGGTGCGGCGTCTACAAAGGTCTGTTGTGCTGAGCGGTCGGTCTACGTTCCTACCCTCACCGATGTTCACCAGCTTTGGGTAATGACTGAAAGGACAAGGTCGCGAATACAAGCGGCAGAAATGAGTTTCCTCCGCAGGATGTCTGGGATCACCCTCAGAGATAGCGTGAGGAACTGGGACATCATGGAGAGACTCAGAGATAGGGTGAGGAGCTGGGACATCATGGAGACTCAGAGATAGGGTGAGGAGCTGGGACATCATGGAGACTCAGAGATAGGGTGAGGAGCTGGGACATCATGGAGAGACTCAGAGATAGGGTGAGGAACTGGGACATCACGGAGAGACTCAGAGATAGGGTGAGGAGCTGGGACATCATGGAGACTCAGAGAAAGCGTGAGGAACTGGGACATCATGGAGACTCAGAGATAGACTTTTGTGACTTCTGTGGTGTTTTTTTGTGAACTTCTGGATCTGCCTCCCGGGAGCCTTTTGGCCATGGAGACCAGCTGCTGGGTCTCTGCCACACCAGAGTCCGTTTGGAGAGACTGGAGGAGATGCGGATGAAGAGACAGAACAGCGGAGTTTGGAGAGACTGGAGGAGATGCGGATGAAGAGACAGGACTACGGAGTTTGGAGAGACTGGAGGAGATGCGGATGAAGAGACAGGACTGCGGAGTTTGGAGAGACTGGAGGAGATGCGGATGAAGAGACAGGACTGCGGAGTTTGGAGAGACTGGAGGAGATGCGGATGAAGAGACAGGACTGCAGAGTTTGGAGAGACTGGAGGAGATGCGGATGAAGAGACAGGACTGCGGAGTTTGGAGAGACTGGAGGAGATGCGGATGAAGAGACAGGACTGCAGAGTTTGGAGAGACTGGAGGAGATGCGGATGAAGAGACAGGACTGCGGAGTTTGGAGAGACTGGAGGAGATGCGGATGAAGAGACAGGGCTGCGGAGTTTGGAGAGACTGGAGGAGATGCGGATGAAGAGACAGGGCTGCGGAGTTTGGAGAGACTGGAGGAGATGCGGATGAAGAGACAGGACTGCGGAGTTTGGAGAGACTGGAGGAGATGCGGATGAAGAGACAGGACTGCGGAGTTTGGAGAGACTGGAGGAGATGCGGATGAAGAGACAGGACTGCGGAGTTTGGAGAGACTGGAGGAGATGTGGATGAAGAGACAGGACTGCAGTTTGGAGAGACTGGAGGAGATAAATAAATGATAAATGGGTTGTACTTGTATAGCGCTTTTCTACCTTCAAGGTACTCAAAGCGCTTTGACACTACTTCCACATTTACCCATTCACACACACATTCACACACTGATGGAGGGAGCTGCCATGCAAGGCGCTAACCAGCACCCATCAGGAGCAAGGGTGAAGTGTCTTGCTCAGGACACAACGGACAACTGGAGGAGATGTGGATGAAGAGACAGGACTGCAGAGTTTGGAGAGACTGGAGGAGATGTGGATGAAGAGACAGGACCGCAGAGTTTGGAGAGACTGGAGGAGATGTGGATGAAGAGACAGGACTGCAGAGTTTGGAGACTGGAGGAGATGCGGATGAAGAGACAGGACTGCAGAGTTTGGAGAGACTGTAGGAGATGTGGATGAAGAGACAGGACTGCGGAGTTTGGAGAGACTGGAGGAGATGTGGATGAAGAGACAGGACCGCAGAGTTTGGAGAGACTGGAGGAGATGTGGATGAAGAGACAGGACTGCAGAGTTTGGAGAGACTGGAGGAGATGTGGATGAAGAGACAGGACCGCAGAGTTTGGAGAGACTGGAGGAGATGTGGATGAAGAGACAGGACTGCAGAGTTTGGAGAGACTGGAGGAGATGCGGATGAAGAGACAGGACTGCAGAGTTTGGAGAGACTGTAGGAGATGTGGATGAAGAGACAGGACTGCGGAGTTTGGAGAGACTGGAGGAGATGCGGATGAAGAGACAGGACTGCGAAGTTTGGAGAGACTGGAGGAGATGCGGATGAAGAGACAGGACTGCGGAGTTTGGAGAGACTGGAGGAGATGCGGATGAAGAGACAGGGCTGCGGAGTTGGAGAGACTGGAGGAGATGCGGATGAAGAGACAGGGCTGCGGAGTTTGGAGAGACTGGAGGAGATGCGGATGAAGAGACAGGACTGCGGAGTTTGGAGAGACTGGAGGAGATGCGGATGAAGAGACAGGACTGCGGAGTTTGGAGAGACTGGAGGAGATGCGGATGAAGAGACAGGACTGCGGAGTTTGGAGAGACTGGAGGAGATGCGGATGAAGAGACAGGACTGCAGTTTGGAGAGACTGGAGGAGATAAATAAATGATAAATGGGTTGTACTTGTATAGCGCTTTTCTACCTTCAAGGTACTCAAAGCGCTTTGACACTACTTCCACATTTACCCATTCACACACACATTCACACACTGATGGAGGGAGCTGCCATGCAAGGCGCTAACCAGCACCCATCAGGAGCAAGGGTGAAGTGTCTTGCTCAGGACACAACGGACAACTGGAGGAGATGTGGATGAAGAGACAGGACTGCAGAGTTTGGAGAGACTGGAGGAGATGTGGATGAAGAGACAGGACCGCAGAGTTTGGAGAGACTGGAGGAGATGTGGATGAAGAGACAGGACTGCAGAGTTTGGAGAGACTGGAGGAGATGCGGATGAAGAGACAGGACTGCAGAGTTTGGAGAGACTGTAGGAGATGTGGATGAAGAGACAGGACTGCGGAGTTTGGAGAGACTGGAGGAGATGTGGATGAAGAGACAGGACCGCAGAGTTTGGAGAGACTGGAGGAGATGTGGATGAAGAGACAGGACTGCAGAGTTTGGAGAGACTGGAGGAGATGTGGATGAAGAGACAGGACCGCAGAGTTTGGAGAGACTGGAGGAGATGTGGATGAAGAGACAGGACTGCAGAGTTTGGAGAGACTGGAGGAGATGCGGATGAAGAGACAGGACTGCAGAGTTTGGAGAGACTGTAGGAGATGTGGATGAAGAGACAGGACTGCGGAGTTTGGAGAGACTGGAGGAGATGCGGATGAAGAGACAGGACTGCGGAGTTTGGAGAGACTGGAGGAGATGCGGATGAAGAGACAGGACTGCGGAGTTTGGAGAGACTGGAGGAGATGCGGATGAAGAGACAGGACTGCGGAGTTTGGAGAGACTGGAGGAGATGCGGATGAAGAGACAGGACTGCAGTTTGGAGAGACTGGAGGAGATAAATAAATGATAAATGGGTTGTACTTGTATAGCGCTTTTCTACCTTCAAGGTACTCAAAGCGCTTTGACACTACTTCCACATTTACCCATTCACACACACATTCACACACTGATGGAGGGAGCTGCCATGCAAGGCGCTAACCAGCACCCATCAGGAGCAAGGGTGAAGTGTCTTGCTCAGGACACAACGGACAACTGGAGGAGATGTGGATGAAGAGACAGGACTGCAGAGTTTGGAGAGACTGGAGGAGATGTGGATGAAGAGACAGGACCGCAGAGTTTGGAGAGACTGGAGGAGATGTGGATGAAGAGACAGGACTGCAGAGTTTGGAGAGACTGGAGGAGATGCGGATGAAGAGACAGGACTGCAGAGTTTGGAGAGACTGTAGGAGATGTGGATGAAGAGACAGGACTGCGGAGTTTGGAGAGACTGGAGGAGATGTGGATGAAAAGACAGGACCGCAGAGTTTGGAGAGACTGGAGGAGATGTGGATGAAGAGACAGGACTGCAGAGTTTGGAGAGACTGGAGGAGATGTGGATGAAGAGACAGGACCGCAGAGTTTGGAGAGACTGGAGGAGATGTGGATGAAGAGACAGGACTGCAGAGTTTGGAGAGACTGGAGGAGATGCGGATGAAGAGACAGGACTGCAGAGTTTGGAGAGACTGTAGGAGATGTGGATGAAGAGACAGGACTGCGGAGTTTGGAGAGACTGGAGGAGATGCGGATGAAGAGACAGGACTGCGGAGTTTGGAGAGACTGGAGGAGATGCGGATGAAGAGACAGGACTGCGGAGTTTGGAGAGACTGGAGGAGATGCGGATGAAGAGACAGGACTGCGGAGTTTGGAGAGACTGGAGGAGATGCGGATGAAGAGACAGGACTGCAGTTTGGAGAGACTGGAGGAGATAAATAAATGATAAATGGGTTGTACTTGTATAGCGCTTTTCTACCTTCAAGGTACTCAAAGCGCTTTGACACTACTTCCACATTTACCCATTCACACACACATTCACACACTGATGGAGGGAGCTGCCATGCAAGGCGCTAACCAGCACCCATCAGGAGCAAGGGTGAAGTGTCTTGCTCAGGACACAACGGACAACTGGAGGAGATGTGGATGAAGAGACAGGACTGCAGAGTTTGGAGAGACTGGAGGAGATGTGGATGAAGAGACAGGACCGCAGAGTTTGGAGAGACTGGAGGAGATGTGGATGAAGAGACAGGACTGCAGAGTTTGGAGAGACTGGAGGAGATGCGGATGAAGAGACAGGACTGTGGAGTTTGGAGAGACTGGAGGAGATGCGGATGAAGAGACAGGACTGCGGAGTTTGGAGAGACTGGAGGAGATGCGGATGAAGAGACAGGACTGCGGAGTTTGGAGAGACTGGAGGAGATGCGGATGAAGAGACAGGACTGCAGTTTGGAGAGACTGGAGGAGATAAATAAATGATAAATGGGTTGTACTTGTATAGCGCTTTTCTACCTTCAAGGTACTCAAAGCGCTTTGACACTACTTCCACATTTACCCATTCACACACACATTCACACACTGATGGAGGGAGCTGCCATGCAAGGCGCTAACCAGCACCCATCAGGAGCAAGGGTGAAGTGTCTTGCTCAGGACACAACGGACAACTGGAGGAGATGTGGATGAAGAGACAGGACTGCAGAGTTTGGAGAGACTGGAGGAGATGTGGATGAAGAGACAGGACCGCAGAGTTTGGAGAGACTGGAGGAGATGTGGATGAAGAGACAGGACTGCAGAGTTTGGAGAGACTGGAGGAGATGCGGATGAAGAGACAGGACTGCAGAGTTTGGAGAGACTGTAGGAGATGTGGATGAAGAGACAGGACTGCGGAGTTTGGAGAGACTGGAGGAGATGTGGATGAAGAGACAGGACTGCAGAGTTTGGAGAGACTGGAGGAGATGTGGATGAAGAGACAGGACTGCAGAGTTTGGAGAGACTGGAGGAGATGTGGATGAAGAGACAGGACTGCAGAGTTTGGAGAGACTGGAGGAGAAGTGGATGAAGAGACAGGACTGCGGAGCTGGACAAGCTTCACAGTGTCTTGGCTGAATGAGCAGGTATCGGACACTTCAGTCTCCTTGGACGCATCCTCGCTCATCCATGTGGACTGGACACTGGCCGAGAGTTGGTGGGCGGCCGAGGGTGGAGTCGGCTCTCTTGGTTGCTTTGTTGGGTCTGCTCCTGTCTCTGGCCATGCTCCCCCCCCACTCTAGCAGACCATGGCGTGGAACACCGCAGAGACCACCACAGTGTATGTTTTTGTTGTTGTTGTTGTTGTTTTACCGGTACTTTTGTGGCTGTGTAGAAGTGGCTGCTGGCTGCATCAGCTCTGCTCTTTTAATGTCCTCGCCAGCATTTACCCTTTTCTCACCTTTTTTGTAAGAGCCACCGGAAGTTGTCAGACCCGTCAGCGATCTTGTTCGGTTTGTCTGCTCTTGAATGAGATTGTGCTGAAAATCTTAAATTCCCCTCAGGGATTATTCAAGTATTTGTGATTGTGATTGTGAAAGATTCAAAGTGTGGCCATACCAGGATCAGCGTGTGGTGTCGAAACATTCATCACCTCCAAATGCAATCATGTCACAGGAAGTCAGGAAATAATCAGCACTTTTTCTTCAAACACACAATTTTACTGACACGTTGCCAAACGACAGAACGTTAAAAATTTATGAGCCATTCCAGCGACGGACCTTGAGGGTCACACGGGTGTGCAGGAACGTCGGGCATGTTTCCATCATCCCGCACAGGAACTGCAAGGGACATGAAGATCTAAGTTAAGTTAAGATGTTTGCTTGTGTGGAGACTCTGCAAGTCAGCTGTGATTACCGTATTCGCACCTAAAATCCTTTATTTCCCTCAAAACTCAATAATGCGCCTTATAACCCGAGTTTACCTACCTGACTACCTCAAGGATTTTGTAGCGTTGGTCGGAGTGACCTTGATCTTACGTTGAAGATGTCAAGACAAGCTGTCACTCTGTATGATCATAGACAATTTAAATGATCATCTTTATTTTCAACACCCCATTTACACCAGTATGAAGGGCATACTTAGTCAACAGCCATACAGGTCACGCTCAGGGCGGCCGTATAAACGACGCCAACACTGTCATAAACATGTGCCATATAGTGAGACCACACTAAACAACACTGTCATAAACATGTGCCATATAGTGAGACCACACTAAACAACACTGTCATAAACATGTGCCATATTGTGAAACCACACTAAACAACACTGTCATAAACATGTGCCATATAGTGAGACCACACTAAACAACACTCATAAACATGTGCCATATTGTGAAACCACACTAAACAACACTGTCATAAACATGTGCCATATAGTGAAACCACACTAAACAACACTGTCATAAACATGTGCCATATAGTGAAACCACACTAAACAACACTGTCATAAACATGTGCCATATAGTGAAACCACACTAAACAACACTGTCATAAACATGTGCCATATAGTGAAACCACACTAAATAACACTGTCATAAACATGTGCCATATAGTGAAACCACACTAAACAACACTGTCATAAACATGTGCCATATAGTGAAACCACACTAAACAACACTGTCATAAACATGTGCCATATAGTGAGACCACACTAAACAACACTGTCATAAACATGTGCCATATAGTGAAACCACACTAAACAACACTGTCATAAATATGTGCCATATTGTGAAACCACACTAAACAACACTGTCATAAACATGTGCCATATAGTGAAACCACACTAAACAACACTGTCATAAACATGTGCCATATAGTGAAACCACACTAAACAACACTGTCATAAACATGTGCCATATAGTGAAACCACACTAAACAACACTGTCATAAACATGTGCCATATAGTGAAACCACACTAAACAACACTGTCATAAACATGTGCCATATAGTGAAACCACACTAAACAACACTGTCATAAACATGTGCCATATAGTGAAACCACACTAAACAACACTGTCATAAACATGTGCCATATAGTGAAACCACACTAAACAACACTGTCATAAACATGTGCCATATAGTGAAACCACACTAAACAACACTGTCATAAACATGTGCCATATAGTGAAACCACACTAAACAACACTGTCATAAACATGTGCCATATTGTGAAACCACACTAAACAACACTGTCATAAACATGTGCCATATAATGAAACCACACTAAACAACACTGTCATAAACATGTGCCATATAGTGAAACCACACTAAACAACACTGTCATAAACATGTGCCATATAGTGAAACCACACTAAACAACACTGTCATAAACATGTGCCATATAGTGAAACCACACTAAACAACACTGTCATAAATATGTGCCATATAGTGAAACCACACTAAACAACACTGTCATAAACATGTGCCCTATAGTGAGACCACACTAAACAACACTGTCATAAACATGTGCCATATAGTGAAACCACACTAAACAACACTGTCATAAACATGTGCCATATAGTGAGACCACACTAAACAACACTGTCATAAACATGTGCCATATAGTGAAACCACACTAAACAACACTGTCATAAACATGTGCCATATAGTGAAACCACACTAAACAACACTGTCATAAACATGTGCCATATAGTGAAACCACACTAAACAACACTGTCATAAACATGTGCCATATAGTGACACCACACTAAACAACACTGTCATAAACATGTGCCATATAGTGAAACCACACTAAATAACACTGTCATAAACATGTGCCATATAGTGAAACCACACTAAACAACACTGTCATAAACATGTGCCATATAGTGAGACCACACTAAACAACACTGTCATAAACATGTGCCATATAGTGAAACCACACTAAACAACACTGTCATAAACATGTGCCATATAGTGAGACCACACTAAACAACACTGTCATAAACATGTGCCATATAGTGAAACCACACTAAACAACACTGTCATAAACATGTGCCATATAGTGACACCACACTAAACAACACTGTCATAAACATGTGCCATATAGTGAAACCACACTAAATAACACTGTCATAAACATGTGCCATATAGTGAAACCACACTAAACAACACTGTCATAAACATGTGCCATATAGTGAAACCACACTAAACAACACTGTCATAAACATGTGCCATATTGTGAAACCACACTAAACAACACTGTCATAAACATGTGCCATATAGTGAAACCACACTAAACAACACTGTCATAAACATGTGCCATATAGTGAAACCACACTAAACAACACTGTCATAAACATGTGCCGTATAGTGAAACCACACTACACAACACTGTCATAAATATGTGCCATATAGTGAAACCACACTAAACAACACTGTCATAAACATGTGCCATATAGTGAAACCACACTAAACAACACTGTCATAAACATGTGCCATATAGTGAAACCACACTAAACAACACTGTCATAAACATGTGCCATATAGTGAAACCACACTAAACAACACTGTCATAAACATGTGCCATATAGTGAAACCACACTACACAACACTGTCATAAATATGTGCCATATAGTGAAACCACACTAAACAACACTGTCATAAACATGTGCCATATAGTGAAACCACACTAAACAACACTGTCATAAACATGTGCCATATAGTGAAACCACACTAAACAACAGTCATAAACATGTGCCATATAGTGAAACCACACTAAACAACACTGTCATAAACATGTGCCATATAGTGAAACCACACTAAACAACACTGTCATAAACATGTGCCATATAGTGAAACCACACTAAACAACACTGTCATAAACATGTGCCGTATAGTGAAACCACACTACACAACACTGTCATAAATATGTGCCATATAGTGAAACCACACTAAACAACACTGTCATAAACATGTGCCATATAGTGAAACCACACTAAACAACACTGTCATAAACATGTGCCATATAGTGAAACCACACTAAACAACACTGTCATAAACATGTGCCATATAGTGAAACCACACTAAATAACACTGTCATAAACATGTGCCATATAGTGAAACCACACTAAACAACACTGTCATAAACATGTGCCATATAGTGAAACCACACTAAACAACACTGTCATAAACATGTGCCATATAGTGAGACCACACTAAACAACACTGTCATAAACATGTGCCATATAGTGAAACCACACTAAACAACACTGTCATAAACATGTGCCATATAGTGACACCACACTAAACAACACTGTCATAAACATGTGCCATATAGTGAAACCACACTAAATAACACTGTCATAAACATGTGCCATATAGTGAAACCACACTAAACAACACTGTCATAAACATGTGCCATATAGTGAAACCACACTAAACAACACTGTCATAAACATGTGCCATATTGTGAAACCACACTAAACAACACTGTCATAAACATGTGCCATATAGTGAAACCACACTAAACAACACTGTCATAAACATGTGCCATATAGTGAAACCACACTAAACAACACTGTCATAAACATGTGCCGTATAGTGAAACCACACTACACAACACTGTCATAAATATGTGCCATATAGTGAAACCACACTAAACAACACTGTCATAAACATGTGCCATATAGTGAAACCACACTAAACAACACTGTCATAAACATGTGCCATATAGTGAAACCACACTAAACAACACTGTCATAAACATGTGCCATATAGTGAAACCACACTAAACAACACTGTCATAAACATGTGCCATATAGTGAAACCACACTACACAACACTGTCATAAATATGTGCCATATAGTGAAACCACACTAAACAACACTGTCATAAACATGTGCCATATAGTGAAACCACACTAAACAACACTGTCATAAACATGTGCCATATAGTGAAACCACACTAAACAACAGTCATAAACATGTGCCATATAGTGAAACCACACTAAACAACACTGTCATAAACATGTGCCATATAGTGAAACCACACTAAACAACACTGTCATAAACATGTGCCATATAGTGAAACCACACTAAACAACACTGTCATAAATATGTGCCATATTGTGAAACCACACTAAACAACACTGTCATAAACATGTGCCATATAGTGAAACCACACTAAACAACACTGTCATAAACATGTGCCATATAGTGAAACCACACTAAACAACACTGTCATAAACATGTGCCATATAGTGAAACCACACTAAACAACACTGTCAGAAACATGTACCATATTGTGAAACCACACTAAACAACACTGTCATAAACATGTGCCATATAGTGAAACCACACTAAACAACACTGTCATAAACATGTGCCATATAGTGAAACCACACTAAACAACACTGTCAGAAACATGTACCATATTGTGAAACCACACTAAACAACACTGTCATAAACATGTGCCATATAGTGAAACCACACTAAACAACACTGTCATAAACATGTGCCGTATAGTGAAACCACACTACACAACACTGTCATAAATATGTGCCATATAGTGAAACCACACTAAACAACACTGTCATAAACATGTGCCATATAGTGAAACCACACTAAACAACACTGTCATAAACATGTGCCATATAGTGAAACCACACTAAACAACACTGTCATAAACATGTGCCATATAGTGAAACCACACTACACAACACTGTCATAAATATGTGCCATATAGTGAAACCACACTAAACAACACTGTCATAAACATGTGCCATATAGTGAAACCACACTAAACAACACTGTCATAAACATGTGCCATATAGTGAAACCACACTAAACAACACTGTCATAAACATGTGCCATATAGTGAAACCACACTACACAACACTGTCATAAATATGTGCCATATAGTGAAACCAGACTAAACAACACTGTCATAAACATGTGCCATATAGTGAAACCACACTAAACAACACTGTCATAAACATGTGCCATATAGTGAAACCACACTAAACAACAGTCATAAACATGTGCCATATAGTGAAACCACACTAAACAACACTGTCATAAACATGTGCCATATAGTGAAACCACACTAAACAACACTGTCATAAACATGTGCCATATAGTGAAACCACACTAAACAACACTGTCATAAATATGTGCCATATTGTGAAACCACACTAAACAACACTGTCATAAACATGTGCCATATAGTGAAACCACACTAAACAACACTGTCATAAACATGTGCCATATAGTGAAACCACACTAAACAACACTGTCATAAACATGTGCCATATAGTGAAACCACACTAAACAACACTGTCATAAACATGTGCCATATTGTGAAACCACACTAAACAACACTGTCATAAACATGTGCCATATAGTGAAACCACACTAAACAACAATGACAAACACATTTTCGGGAGAATATTTGCACCACAACAGAACAAATACCCAGAATTCCCTGCAGTACCAACTCTTCTGGGACGCTACACTATTTTATTTGATACATGGTGTAATGATAAGTGTGACCAGTAGATGGCAGTCAAACATAAAAGATAAGTCCCAAGTGAACAACAGTAACATTTTAAATATACCAGTAGAACATTACACACGGCGCTCAAAAATCTATCAAAATGCTTTAGTAGTAAATGTTTTAGTGCCATTTCTAATGTAAAGTACTGTAAAGTTCTTACTTATATCTGTCAGTAAACTCGCCATGAAAGCGCAAAAACATACCGGTGTAGTGAGTTTACATTATTCACCCAAGGAACTTTAGTTATTATATTATTGCCCTCCCGGTAACAATTAGAGATGCTACCTCAGTAGAAGCATTTAAGTCTCATCGTAAAACTCATTTGTATACTCTAGCCTTTAAATAGACCCCCTTTTAGACCAGTTGATCTGCCGTCTCTTTTCTGCTCTGCCCCCCTCTCCTTCGTGAAGGGGGGGGACACAGGTTCGGTGGCCACAGATGAAGCGCTGGCTGTCCAAAGTCGAGACCTAGGGTGGACCACACGTCTGTGCATCGGTTGGGGACATCTCTGTGCTGCTGACCTGTCTCCACTCGAGATGGTGTCCTGCTGGCCCCACTATGGACTGGACTCTCACTATTATGTTAGATCCACTATGGACTGGACTCTCACACTATTATGTTAGATCCACTATGGACTGGACTCTCACTATTATGTTAGATCCACTATGGACTGGACTCTCACACTATTACGTTAGATCCACTATGGACTGGACTCTCACTATTATGTTAGATCCACTATGGACTGGACTCTCACTATTATGTTAGATCCACTATGGACTGGACTCTCACACTATTACGTTAGATCCACTATGGACTGGACTCTCACACTATTATGTTAGATCCACTATGGACTGGACTCTCACACTATTATGTTAGATCCACTATGGACTGGACTCTCACACTATTATGTTAGATCCACTATGGACTGGACTCTCACTATTGTGTTGGATCCACTATGGACTGGACTCTCACTATTATGTTAGACCCACTATGGACTGGAGTCTCACACTATTATGTTAGATCCACTATGGACTGGACTCTCACTATTATGTTAGATCCACTATGGACTGGACTCTCACACTATTACATTAGATCCACTATGGACTGGACTCCCACACTATTATGTTAGATCCACTATGGACTGGACTCTCACACTATTATGTTAGATCCACTATGGACTGGACTCTCACACTATTATGTTAGATCCACTATGGACTGGACTCTCACTATTATGTTAGATCCACTATGGACTGGACTCTCACTATTATGTTAGATCCACTATGGACTGGACTCTCACTATTATGTTAGATCCACTATGGACTGGACTCTCACACTATTATGTTAGATCCACTATGGACTGGACTCTCACACTATTATGTTAGATCCACTATGGACTGGACTCTCACACTATTATGTTAGATCCACTATGGACTGGACTCTCACACTATTATGTTAGATCCACTATGGACTGGACTCTCACACTATTATGTTAGATCCACTATGGACTGGACTCTCACACTATTACGTTAGATCCACTATGGACTGGACTCTCACACTATTATGTTAGATCCACTATGGACTGGACTCTCACACTATTACGTTAGATCCACTATGGACTGGACTCTCACACTATTATGTTAGATCCACTATGGACTGGACTATCACACTATTATGTTAGATCCACTATGGACTGGACTCTCACACTATTACGTTAGATCCACTATGGACTGGACTCTCACACTATTATGTTAGATCCACTATGGACTGGACTCTCACACTATTATGTTTGATCCACTATGGACTGGACTCTCACTATTATGTTAGATCCACTATGGACTGGACTCTCACACTATTGTGTTAGATCCACTATGGACTGGACTCTCTCACTAATATGTTAGATCCACTATGGACTGGACTCTCACTATTATATTAGATCCACTATGGACTGGACTCTCACACTATTATGTTAGATCCACTATGGACTGGACTCTCTCACTATTATGTTAGATCCACTATGGACTGGACTCTCACACTATTATGTTAGATCCACTATGGACTGGACTCACACTATTGTGTTAGATCCACTATGGACTGGACTCTCACACTATTATGTTAGATCCACTACGGACTGGACTCACACTATTATGTTAGATCCACTATGGACTGGACTCACACTATTGTGTTAGATCCACTAAGGACTGGACTCTCACACTATTATGTTAGATCCACTCGACGTCCATTGCACCGGTTGCCCAGTGGGAGGTTCCCACATCTGCGGTCCCCGCCAAGGTTTCTCATTGTCGCATTGGGTTGAGTTTTTCCTTGCCCTGATGTGGGATCTGTTCCGAGGATGTCGTTGTGGCTTGTGCAGCCCTTTGAGACACTCGTGATTTAGGGCTATATTGATTGATTGATTAGAGAGTTCCGGTTGGATGGTTTTGTTGTTTCCGGATGAGGAGATGCTGCTCCGTTATCTCTTATGTGTGACTGCCATCATATTGCAGTTTACACGTATCGCTTATGTGTGACTGCCATCTACTGGTCACACTTATCATTAAACCATGTACCAAATAAAAGAGCTTCGAGGTCGGTAAGCACAACCAAAATGATTCCGTACATTAGGCGCACCGGGTTATAAGGTGCACTGTCGAGTTTTGAGAAAATTAAAGGATTTTAAGTGCGCCTTATAGTCTGAAATATACTGTAATCCAACTGACCGCAGTTTGGTAAGGCCATTCCCACAATCACATGCATACAGCAGCACACAGACGACAATGCACCAACACAGAGAGCCAGTAGCCGCAGCGCCATCTTGGCAAACAAAGGTGCAGGAAAGACATACAATACCTGGGTAGTTGTATGGCATCGCCGCATTGATCATCGCAGAATACTTAGTGGTAGGACTTATCAGTGGAAGAGCGAAACCTGGCAAAGGAAGGAGATTATAGTGTTTGCCCCAGTGACTGAACAAATGCAGTGGTGGTCAAAAGTGTACGTACACTTGTAAAGAACATCATGTCATGGCTGTCTTGACTTTACAATCATTTCTTATTTGTTTGTGATGTAGTGATTGGAGCACATACTTGTTGGTCACAAAAAACATTCATGAAGTTTGCTTCTTTTATGAATTTATTATGGGTCTACCGAAAATGTGAGGGTCAAAAGCATACATACAGCAATGTTAATATTTGCTTACATGTCCCTTGGCAAGTTTATCTGCAATAAGGCGCTTTTGGTAGCCATCCACAAGCTTCTGCTTGACCACTTGACCACTAAATTGCTGCAGTTCAGCTAAATGTGTTGACATGGACTTGTTTCTTCAGCATTGTCCACACCTTTAAGTCAGGACTTTGGGAAGGCCATTCTAAAACCTTCATTCTAGCCTGATTTAGCCATTCCTTTACCACTTTTGAGGTGTGTTTGGGGTCATTGTCCTGTTGGAACACCCAACTGCACCCAAGACCCAACCTCCGGGCTGATGATTTTAGCTTGTCCTGAACAATTTGGAGCTAATCCTCCTTTTTCATTGTCCCATTTAAAGCACACGTTCCATTGGCAGCAAAACAGGCCCAGAGCATAATACTACCACCACCATGCTTGACGGTGGACATGGTGTTCTTGGGATTAAAGGCCTCACCTTTTCTCCTCCAAACATATTGCTGGGTAGGCTTTAGAATGGCCTTCCCAAAGTTCTGACTTAAACGTGTGGACAATGCTGAAGAAACAAGTCCATGTCAACACATTTAGCTGAACTGCAGCAATTTAGTGGTCAAGTGGTCAAGCATTAGCTTGTGGATGGCTACCAAAAGCGCCTTATTGCAGGTAAACTTGCCAAGGGACATGTAAGCAAATATTAACATTGCTGTATGTATACTTTTGACCCTCACATTTTCAGTAGAGCCATAATAAATTCATAAAAGAAGCAAACTTCATGAATGTTTTTGTGAGCAACAAGTATGTGCTCCAATCACTACATCACAAAAAAATAAGAAATTATTGTAAAGTCAAGACAGCCATGACATGATGTTCTTTACAAGTGTATGTACACTTTTGATGGCAACTGTACATGTCCAGCATGTAAACACAGAAGAATAGTTACCCATCAATGCAATGGTGCACGAAGCCACGATGACAGGCTCCTTATTCCATGCATTTTTCAAGAAGGCTACAACTCCTGCACAACAATATAAAACATAAGAACACAGTAAGTGTTAGTAATTGCTGTGACATAAGAAAGGGGTAGGATTAAATAAGCGTTGCTTCTTCCTATTTATTTGCGGACATGTCGAAAGAGAAATGAGAATACGTTAACTGTGTTATTCATAATGTTGAAACTGTTTACATTTTCAAAATAAATGTCAACCTGCTATTGTAACGCTAAGCTAATGTTAGCATTACAGCCAAGGTCACGCTACGACTTGCACCGAGTGCCAGTAGCAACACTTCAACAACGATGGTTTTAATAGATATCATTAAGACAACACGCATCGATGCTATATCGCCTTAAATCAAACATTTAGATATGTCGAAGAAGTAAATACGTAAACGAACCCGCCATGTTGGTTTGCGACGCAGACAGTAGGAGGCGGAGGATCATGGGAAATGTAGTTAACTACGACAACTTTGCAAAACGAGCACTCAAGGCTCATGGGAAATGTAGTTAAAGACGACAACTTTGCAAATGGTGCACTGAAGGCTCACGGGAAATGTAGTCCCAATGCATGTGACGTATTACTCGTGCGCCCGCTGCGTGTAAACAAAGTAGTGAGCGGGCGGCCAATATAAATGTTGATTTGTTTACTTTAATGCGCTCGCAGCCGCAGAATGATCGAAGTTAGCTTCGTAGAATGTCTTAATACGTTTATTGTTGGACTTTGAAGAGATTTAAGTGCGTCGGTGACTTCGACTGAGTATCAATTGCTGTAAGTGTTCCATACATTACGACACTAATTCTTGATGATATGGCGGTTTTTTTTTTCACATCTATATTTTTTTTCATGACTTTAAATTCTGTTCGTGTATGTTTTATATGAGCACTTCAACAGCGTGGGAATATTGCCCTTTAATGGTCGTTGTATTTATGATCAAAATTGTACATACACTTGTAAAGAACATCATGTCATGGCTGTCTTGACTTTACAATCATTTCTACAACTCTTTTTTTTTGGTGATTTTTTTGTTTCATCTGACCACAGAACTTTCTTCCAGAAGGTCTTATCTTTGTCCATGTGATTTCAGATGAAACAAAAATTGAGCCAGCAATTTGTTTGGAGGAGAAAAGGTGAGGCCTTTAATCCCAGGATAGGATAGGATAGGTCTTTATTGTCATTGCACAAGTACAACAAAACTTTGTTTTCAGCACAAACCCGTTCAAGATGAGACAAAACAAACAGTGTACAGGGTTACAGAACAGGAACACTGATGGATACGCCACAAGGCGCCCCGTTAAAGATGGGAAAAAGGTAAACGCTGGGGAAGGATGAGTAAAAAAATACAATCTAGACTGGGCTCCTAAGGGGGCCCAGTCTGGAGTGGGGAAAAACCTCCATAGCAAAGCACATATACATATTACAACGTACATCTCAAGATATCTAGCAACAGAGGGGGGGGGGGGGGGGGCATGGTGGCAGGCCGCAGCTCTCTGGCGCTGCCCAGCCTTCCATCACCCCTATGGGTTTTTCTCACTTTTGAATCCCAGGAACACCACACCTACCGTCAAGCGTGGTGGTAGTATTATGCTCTGGGCCTGTTTTGCTGCCAATGGAACTGCTGCTTTACTAGTGATGGGTTGATGAGGCGTCATGAAGCGTTTCGACACATTGCAAAACTGTATTGATACCGTGTCGATACTGTGTCACTAAATACTGACATCTGCTGGACATTAAAAATTCCTACAGGCAACCTATGGACCGACTCAACTGACACTGATTTTATGACCTGGTATATACAATAGAGATGCGCGGTTTGCGGACACAACCGCGGAGTCCGCAGATTATCCGCGGGTCAGGCGGTTGAAATAAAAAAATTTTTGATTTTATCCGCGGGTCGGGTCGGGTGGTTGAAATAAAAAAAAATTAGATTTTAAATAGATTCAGGCGGGTGGCAGTTAAACCAATTCGTGTTAGACCAATACCAATACATAGTTAAATGTTGTTACCCACATACGAAAAACTGGCAGGCACCTGCAGCATATGCCACAACAGAAGAAGAAAAAAAAAAGAGATGGCAACGCCGGCAGCAAACGTGGTACGCGACAAACTAAAAAAGGGAATACTAAAGACCAGGGGGAAAAAAGGCCAGAAAAGTTCAGCGTGGACTCGTTTTTATGAGGTTGTAAATCAGGATGATAGTAATGTTGGCTACGTGATTTGCAAGAGCTGCGACGCTGTTTATGTCTACGACAGTCACAAAACCGGGACATCTAACATGGTGCATCACATTTGTGCAAAACCCCGAACCTCCACAAACACCCTGAGCATGAGCAGTTTCGTCCGCCGTGATCCCAGAAGAGTGCCACAGGATGTTAAAACAAGGCTTACAGATGCATGTGTGAACGCAGCTGCCTGCAGCAGTTTGAGTGGCGCGAGCGCGCTTGGAGGTGCGCTCAGCGCGGCTCCCAGATGATTGCGCACTGGTGTGCGTCTGGGCCGTGACAGCGTGGCACGCATTGAATGTCTCTGCTTCATTGGATCAGTCTCCTTTCTTTAACAGGCAAAAGCTTTATAACCTCACTAATGCCTTGCATCGTCTATATTAGATATATAACAACGGGCGGGTGCGGTTTTGATTAAATGTTAGTTCGGGTGGATGCGGATGGTTGACGACTTTTGTGATGCGGTTGCGGATGAAATAATTGCCTATCCGCGCATCTCTAATATACAATAATATAAACCAAGTCATTGTATTTCATTTAGGATTATTTCATATCTTCATTTAAATAAAAATATATTTTTATCTTTTTTAGATACAGTCAATGAATAATGTGAACATTTATCATATCATGGAAATTTAAGAGAACGTGTTGTGAATGAGGATGCTTGTGGACTGGGATTTATTTTTTATTTTTTATTTTTACACATTTTTATTTAGAAAAAAAAACAGTTTTTCCAACGTATTAAATTTTAGACGATTTCTCTTCTTAGTTGTTATTTTTCCGGCTGTAGAAAAGACCCGCTCACAGGGCACAGAGGAGGCGTCAGTGCGACACAGTTCGCGTATCGGTCATGTGACCGAAACAGCTCATGATCGGTCACATGACTTTCTAAAAGCGGTACGCGCACCGACACAGGGTTTTGCTCTATGGGCTCGACTCATGCGCCGATGCATCAGTGTTGCTGGACCCATCACTACGCTTTACAGAGAGTAAATGGGACAATGAAAAAGGAGGATTAGCGCCAAATTCTTCAGGACAAGCTCAAATCATCAGCCCGGAGGTTGGGTCTTGGGCGCAGTTGGGTGTTCCAACAGGACAATGACCTCAAAAGTGGTAAAGGAATGGCTAAATCAGGCTAGAATGAAGGTTTAAGAATGGCCTTCCCAAAGTCCTAACTTAAACGTGTGGACAATGCTGAAGAAACAAGTCCATGTCAGAAAAGCAACACATTTAGCTGAACTGCAGCAATTTAGTGGTCAAGTGGTCAAGCAGAAGCTTGTGAATGGCTACCAAAAGCGCCTTATTGCAGGTAAACTTGCCAAGGGACATGTAAGCAAATATTAACATTGCTGTATGTATACTTTTGACCCTCACATTTTCAGTAGAGCCATAATAAATTCATAAAAGAAGCAAACTTCATGAATGTTTTTTGTGACCAACAAGTATGTGCTCCAATCACTACATCACAACAAAATAAGAGTTGTAGAAATGATTGTAAAGTCAAAACAGCCATGACGTGATGTTCTTTACAAGTGTACGTACACTTTTGACCACCACTGTACGTTAAAATCCTATAATCAAATATACGATTTAGTACATTCAAGTACAAACCAACCCCCAAAAATAGCTCAGCAATGAACAAAAAGCATAATGTTTTATGGTAATATTCTTGATAACAGTCTCTTAGATCAGAACACTATATGCTTTGCAATTGCTACCGGGCCGCACAGAAACATAAATATATAAATTACCGCATTTTCTATGACTTAACTTTCACCTGTCCCACTAAACACACCAATAAGCTTGTTAAGAGATGTATATGACAGCTCATTTGTTATAGTACATGGGACAATGCACATTAATGCAGTGTTTTCCAACCACTGTGCCGTCTGGTGTGCCACGGGAGATTATCTAATTTAAAATATTTTTTGCAAAGCAGTAATTATAGTCTGCAAATGATGTGTTGTTGTTGAGTGTCGGTGCTGTCTAGAGCTCGGCAGAGTAACCCTGTAATACTCTTCCATATCAGTAGGTGGCTAATTGCTTTGTAAATGTCGGGAACAGCGGGAGGCAGTGTGCAGGTAAAAAGGTGTCTAATGCTTAGATAAGAAATAAACAAAAGGTGAGTGCCCCCTAAGAAAAGGCATTGAAGCTTAGGGAAGGCTATGCAGAACGAAACTACGCCATGCGGGCGGCATGGCGTAGTGGGTAGAGCAACCGTGCCAGAAACCTGAGGGTTGCAGGTTCGCTCCCCGCCTCTTACCATCCAAAAATCACTGCCATTGTGTCCTTGGGCGGGACACTTCACCCTTTTCCCCCGGTGCCACTCACACCGGTGAATTGAATGATAGGTGGTGGTCGGAGGGGCCGTTGGCGCAAATTGCAGCCACGCTTCCGTCAGTCTACCCCAGGGCAGCTGTGGCTATGAAAGTAGCTTACCACCACCAGGTGTGAATGAATGATGGGTTCTACATGTAAAGCGACTTTGGGTACTTCGAAAAGCACTATATAAATCCCAGGTATTATTAAAACTGAACTGGCTACAAAGTAAACAAAAACAGAATGCTGGACGACAGCAAAGACTTACTTTGAGAAAAAAACACCAAAATAGGAGCGCAAGACAATAAGTAAAACTTAAAACAGCAAAAAACTCAAAATAAGTTGGGGGGTGATGTGACAGGTGGTGACAATACACCTACTTTGAGACAAGAGCTATATTGATGCATGCTTGGTTATGGTTTAAAGTCTTATCCAACAATTGCGACAACGACTTTTTACTGTCAACTGAGTTTGGTTTTTTTAATGATTCCTGCTGGTGGTGTGCCTCTGGATTTTTTCAATGCAAAAAATGTGCCTTGGCTCAAAAAAGTTTGAAAAACACTGCATTAATGGACATATAAAATGTTAACGTGCCAGATTGTAGCCAGAGGCTAATTTCCATCTGCAGTGCCCTGCAGGGTCATTGTATATAGCAGGGGTCCTTAACCTTTTTGACCTCGGGACCCAACTGTTCCACTACACAGGGGCCCAGGCACCACTCCCAATATTAACACTGAATTAGTAATCTTACTCTTGATATTTTATCATATTCAATAATTATATCTAACCTACTTAACCTTGTCAAATGATATAAAAGCATGTATTAATCACATTATATATATTTAACAAATAAACCTAAGTCTTAGGTCAGGCTGATTTATAAAAATAAATACATACATTTACATACAATATGTATTATGTTGTGCTACAATAAACTAAATTCATGTTTGTTAAACCGTTTTTAGAATTAAAGTGCAAATGAAAATACAGCTTCACCACTTTAGTCATAAGTTTTGCGCTTCAGAAATTTCTCTGACTTCTTTGATATTGTCATTACTGCCACAAGTGGTGGAAAAGTGTATAACAATTGAGTACCACAGCTGAAAAACACATATATTACATTCGAGGGGGCGCTCGCGGCCCAACACTGGGCCTTGGCCCTATGGTTAAACACTAGTATACAGTATATACCGGAGACCATCTCGTCGCAAAGAAACACCCTAGGGCCCCCGCTACTTCAGCGTTATAGTGAGTTGATTTTTCATGCTCATTTTTTTTTTGCTGTTTCTATCTGCCACGCGTGGGCTGGCTGAAAATAATGCATACATTAAACCGGCCCCTGGTTGGGGAACCCTGCCTTACATAACTTATTAGTGACATGGCTAACTTAATATTGGATGTCCTAATTTCCCATTTGTCCAGTGACAGTGGAGGCTCATCTTTGCAGGTAATGGAAGATTTCTCTGGTTTGGCCCTCCCTCCTCTATTTGGGGGTCACATCCTGGAAGCAGAACTGGAGCCTGGTGGTGTGGAACTAGGACCCGAAGAGGTAAAGTAAACGTCATTGCTGTACCGTTATCTATTTGAGTAAATTAGTCATGTAAAATTGCTGTCTTTTAAAAAAAACGTTAGCACGTTTGATGTGTTTAAAATGTTTTACAGACCTTAGTATTTAGGTACAGTGGTGGTCAAAAGTGTACGTACACTTGTAAAGAACATCATGTCATGGCTGTCTTGACTTTACAATCATTTCTTATTTTGTTGTGATGTAGTGATTGGAGCACATACCTGTTGGTCACAAAAAACATTCATGAAGTTTGCTTCTTTTATGAATTTATTATGGCTCTACTGAAAATGTGAGGGTCAAAAGTATACATACAGCAATGTTAATATTTGCTTACATGTCTTTTGGCAAGTTTACCTGCAATAAGGCGCTTTTGGTAGCCATCCACAAGCTTCTACTTGACCACTAAATTGCTGCAGTTCAGCTAAATGTGTTGACATGGACTTGTTTCTTCAGCATTGTCCACACGTTTAAGTCAGAACTTTGGGAAGGCCATTCTAAAACCTGTTTGGAGGAGAAAAGGTGAGGCCTTTAATCCCAGGAACACCATACCTACCGCCAAGCATGGTGGAGGAAGTGGTTAAACTAAAATTGTGGTTTGATGTAAATAAATTATCTATAAATTTGGAAAAGACTAAATGTATGGTATTCAGTTTATCCATAAACAATGAAAATTGGGAAAGTGTCTGAAATCAGATTTATTGGGGTCATCTTAGATGAAAGGTTGAAATGGAAAGCTCATATATTGCATGTGAAAAATAAGCTATCTAAAAGCTTATTTGTTTTAAACAAGGTTAAATAGAGTTTCCCGTATAAAGTTAAAGTACCAATGATTGTCACACACACACTAGGTGTGGTGAAATTTGTCCTCTGCATTTGACCCATCCCCTTTGATCACCCCCTGGGAGGTGAGGGGAGCAGTGGGCAGCAGCGGTGCCGCGCCCGGGAATCATTTTTGGTGATTTAACCCCCAATTCCAACCCTTGATGCTGAGTGCCAAGCAGGGAGGTAATGGGTCCCATTTTTATAGTCTTTGGTATGACTCGGCCGGGGTTTGAACTCACAACCTACCGATCTCAGAGCGGACACTCTAACCACTAGGCCACTGAGTAGGTAACACAATGAGAATGTTCTATTGCTCAATTATTCTACCTTATTTCAATTATTGTGCAGAAATATGGAGAAATACATATTATATGCTTTTATTTCTTTCACAGAAAAGAGTAATTTGTATTATTTTTAAAGTAGGATACAGAGACCACACAAATCCACTCTTCATTAGGGCAGGATTATTAAAACTAAAAGACATTGTAGAATTGCATACTCTATTAGTGATGTTCAAAGCTACAAATAAAGTTCTTCCGAAGGACTTACAAAAGTTATTTGTGTTCACGTCTGAAGATGACAACCACAAAAGTATGACTTTAAACATCTAAGAGCACCAACACATTTGAAACAAATGTGCTTGTCTGTTGCTGCTGTGAAAGCATGGAATTATCTAAGAAAGACTTAAAAAGTTGCAAGAATATCTTTGAATTTAAAAGGAGTTACAAAAAGAGACAACTGGAATTATATCAAACTGATTTTTGATTTTGATTGGACGTGTCGTTGTGAAAATGCTTAAAACGAAAATTTAAAAAAGTATGTTGGAGTTGGGGTGTTGGTGGCGGGAACAGTGATAAAGTCATCTAAAATAATTTGTGTTCAAAAAAGGGGCAGATAAATGTAAGAATGGTATTCTTCCATCTGCTAATTTCTGATCATGGAAATGTATAAGAAACAAAAAACAATGAAAGTGTCAACTGTACGTGGCTTGTAAATATGCATTTTCATGAAAGGAATAAAAAGAAATGATGAATGATGATGAAGCATGGTGGTGGTAGTATTATGCTCTGGGCCTGTTTTGCTGCCAATGGAACGTGTGCTTTAAATGGGACAATGAAAAAGGAGGATTAGCTCCAAATTGTTCAGGACAAGCTAAAATCATCAGCCCGGAGGTTGGGTCTTGGGCGCAGTTGGGTGTTCCAACAGGACAATGACCCCAAACACACCTCAAAAGTGGTAAAGGAATGGCTAAATCAGGATAGAATGAAGGTTTTAGAATGGCCTTCCCAAAGTCCTGACTTAAAGGTGTGGACAATGCTGAAGAAACAAGTCCATGTCAACACATTTAGCTGAAGTGCAGCAATTTAGCGGTCAAGTGGTCAAGCAGAAGCTTGTGGATGGCTACCAAAAGCGCCTTATTGCAGGTAAACTTGCCAAGGGACATGTAAGCAAATATTAACATTGCTGTATGTATACTTTTCACCCTCACATTTTCAGTAGAGCCATAATAAATTCATAAAAGAAGCAAACTTCATGAATGTTTTTTGTGAGCAACAAGTATGTGCTCCAATCACTACATCACAACAAAATAAGAAATGATTGTAAATTCAAGACAGCCATGACATGATGTTCTTTACAAGTGTACGAACACTTTTGACCACCACTGTATATTTTAAAAATTCCCGGTTTTCCCCAAATTTTCAGGAAATTCCCATTCAAGTGAATGGACATATTCAAAGTTCTACAATGCCCAATGTTCTCAAAATGTTGTGCCATGTTTTATCGGGTTCGTACCTTTCAACCGTCCACACACACTACTCACCCCGGATATTGAAGGCAAGAACATGTTTTCCTTTCCCCAAATTCCCGGTTTTCTCTGAATTTCTCCCCAAAGACAATGAATGGGCACCATACAAACTTCTGCATACCCCACATTTCTCATCCGATTTGAACCGTTCCAACATCCACACCCTCCACTCACCCTGGACACTCAAGCCAGCATGTTTTCCTGTTCCAAAAATTCCCAGATTACCAGGAATTTCTCCCCAATGACAATGAATTTGCAATATACAAACCTCTCCACACCCCACCTTTCTCAACCAATTTGAACCGTTCCAACATACACTCACCCCAGTTCGCCGGCTTGCCCATTTGGGCGTTCACACACAATTCCTACCGGAATTGCACGTTCTACTTACACAAGTTATTATGTACCGGTAACCTTTTTGTCTGCAGGTGGAATTGGGACCAAGGAGCAGTGAGCTGCTGGAGAGCGTTACCCAAGAGGACGAGGGGAGACGAGTGCTTGATAAGAGGAAATACCTGACTCTGAACAGACGATGCAAAGAGATTGAACAGGTGTGTTCTTGTTGGATAGTCACCCAACTTGGTACAGTGCAATCTCCATTTATGAACTTACTAGGTACTTTGAACAGGGTTCGTAAATTGAAAAGTTTGTATAGTGAAGCAAATTTCTCCATAAGACACAATGTAAATATGAATAATGGGTTCCAGCCTCGACAAAAGTCCATAGTTTGTTGAGGGTTTGTTCACTTTGAACACAATCTAAAGTGCTATACAGTATTGTACACTATATTGCCAAAAGTATTTGGCCACCTGCCTTGA
The DNA here is from genome assembly GCF_033978685.3 of Nerophis lumbriciformis. NCBI lineage: Eukaryota > Metazoa > Chordata > Actinopteri > Syngnathiformes > Syngnathidae > Nerophis > Nerophis lumbriciformis. Next base: position 56,852,920 of record NC_084551.2, on the reverse strand, counting down.
CTCACATATGAACTTGAAGTGCCATCCCATTCCTAAGCCATAGGGTTCAATATGACCTTTTGCAGCTATTACAGTTTCAACTCTTCTGGGAAGGCTGTCCACAAGGTTGCTGAGTGTGTTTATAGCAATTTCCCGCCATTCTTCCAAAAGTGCATTGGTGAGGTCACACACTGATGTTGGTGGAGAAGGCCTGGCTCTCAGTCTCCATTCTAATTCATCCCAAAGGTGTTCTATGGGTTTCAGGTCAGGACTCTGTGCAGGCCAGTCAAGTTCATCCACACCAGAATCTGTCATCCATGTATTTATGGACCTTGCTTTGTGCACTGGTGCACAGTCATGTTGGAAGAGGAAGGGGCACACTCCAAACTGTTCCCACAAGTTTGGGAGCATGGAATTGTGCAAAATGCTATTCTGGAGCAT
>NC_084551.2:56800000-56847500 GCF_033978685.3 Nerophis lumbriciformis | reverse complement strand
AGCGGAGCTTTCTTTTTGCATGTCTGTGTAAGGATCTTTGACTAGTGTTTTTACAGTAGGTCCTTAAAAACAGCAGAGCGTTCCTTTCACATGCCTGTATAAGGATCTTTGATTAGTGTTTTTAGAGTAGGTCCTTAAAAACAGCAGAGCGCTCCTTTCGCATGCCTGTATAAGGATCTTTGACTGGTGTTTTTATAGTAGGTCCTTAAAAACAGCAGAGCGTTCTTTTCGAATGCCTGTATAAGGATCTTTGACTGGTGGTTTTACAGTAGGTCCTTAAAAACAGCAGAACGTTCTTTTCGAATGCCTGTATAAGGATCTTTGACTAGTGTTTTTACAGTAGGTCCTCAAAAACAGCAGAGCTTTCTTCTTGCATGCCTGTATAAGGATCTTTGACCAGTGTTTTTACAGTAGGTCTTAAAAACAACAGCACTACTATAAGATATGGGATCTTTGAAAATCTATTTTTTTTTTTTTTACAGTAGGTCCTTAAAAACAGCAGAGCGTTCCTTTTGAATGCCTGTATAAGGATTTTTGACTAATGTTTTTACAGTAGGTCCTCAAAAACAGCAGAGCTTTCTTCTTGCATGCCTGTATAAGGATCTTTGACCAGTGTTTTTACAGTAGGTCTTAAAAACAACAGCACTACTATAAGATATGGGATCTTTGAAAATCTTTATTTTTTATTTTTTACAGTAGGTCCTTAAAAACAGCAGAGCGTTCCTTTTGAATGCCTGTATAAGGATTTTTGACTAGTGTTTTTACAGTAGGTCCTCAAAAACAGCAGAGCTTTCTTCTTGCATGCCTGTATAAGGATCTTTGACCAGTGTTTTTACAGTAGGTCTTAAAAACAACAGCACTACTATAAGATATGGGATCTTTGAAAATCTTTTATTTTTATTTTTACAGTTGGTCCTTAAAAACAGCAGAGCGTTCCTTTTGAATGCCTGTATAAGGATTTTTGACTAGTGTTTTTACAGTAGGTCCTCAAAAACAGCAGAGCGCTCCTTTCGCATGCCTGTATAAGGATCTTTGACTGGTGTTTTTACAGTAGGTCCTTAAAAACAGCAGAGCGTTCTTTTCGAATGCCTGTATAAGGATCTTTGATTAGTGTTTTTACAGTAGGTCCTCAAAAACAGCAGAGCTTTCTTTTTGCATGCCTGTATAAGGATCTTTGACCAGTGTTTTTACAGTAGGTCCTTAAAAACAACAGCTCTACTATAAGATATGGGATCTTTGAAAATCTTTTTTTTTTTTACAGTAGGTCCTTAAAAACAGCAGAGCGTTCCTTTTGAATGCCTGTATAAGGATCTTTGACTGGTGGTTTTACAGTAGGTCCTTAAAAACAACAGCACTGCTATAAAATATGGGATCTTTGAAAATGATTTTTTGTTACAGTAGGTCCTTAAAAACAGCAGAGCGTTCTTTACACATGCCTGTATAAGGATCTTTGACTCGTGTTTTTACAGTAGCTCCTTAAAAACAGTAGCACTGCTATAAAATATGGGATTTTTGAGAATAATTGTTTGTTACAGTAGGTCCCTAAAAACAGCAGAGGGTTCTTTTTACATGCCTGTATAAGGATATTTGACAAGTGTTTGTACAGTAGGTCCTTAAAAACAGCAGAGCTTTCTTTTCGCATGTCTGTGTAAGGATCTTTGACTAGTGTTTTTACAGTAGGTCCTTAAAAACAGCAGAGCTTTCTTTTTGCATGTCTGTGTAAGGATCTTTGACTAGTGTTTTTACAGTACGTCCTTAAAAACAGCAGAGTGTTCCTTTCACATGCCTGTATAAGGATCTTTGATTAGTGTTTTTAGAGTAGGTCCTTAAAAACAGCAGAGCGCTCCTTTCGCATGCCTGTATAAGGATCTTTGACTGGTGTTTTTACAGTAGGTCCTTAAAAACCGCAGAGCGTTCTTTTCGAATGCCTGTATAAGGATCTTTGATTAGTGTTTTTACAGTAGGTCCTCAAAAACAGCAGAGCGTTCTGTTTGCATGTCTGTATAAGGATCTTTGACTGGTGTTTAAATGAAATGTGTATGTGTTGACTCGGGAAGTCCTGTACTGTACTGTGAATATTTACAAAAGGAAGCTGAAGTGATTGAACTTGTCTTCTCAGACTGAAGCAGACATGTCGGTGCTGGCCGACACACACTTTGGAGAGATGCCCAGTCCCACGTCGCTGTCACACTGACCGTGCGCTACATATACTCTCTACATCAGGTAGACTTTTCCCCCTGGACAATGGTATTGTTTTTCCTTCTGATAGTTGATGTCTCAGGATGGCATCACATAATAATGAACTCTGTTCAAACGGCGCTCCATGATGTGTCTGAGAAGTGATTTACAACACATTCTGCTGCCACCTTGTGGCCGTATCCAACAGCACACCTTGCGGCTGGCCATATTTTGCCTTGCGCGAGAGGTTTCGCACGATACGGGTAATCGTGGTAAATGTGTTTCTGTTTTGGAATTTTCCTATCCAATAAAGAAACACCCAGAGAAAAGTACAATATTTTTAAACATTTCTTTGGGATTCAAATTACATGAGTTTACAATGGAGAAAGTTTACGCTGCCACAGAAAGAAAGGAGGAGGTGTCAGGTTCGCACCCCGATGACATCTATTAAACAGACAAGAAGCAAGGAATTAAACAGAGACAGGATTCAATTTGGCTCATGAGGAGAAACGTCTGGGCTGTACTCTTGTACAGTCTTCCACCACGCTCTGGCAAGAGAGTTGTACGCCTCCTCTTTTATTTGGACTTTCCCTGATTACATAGCATCAGCTGTTTCTAAAGGGAGGGGGGGTCGTAAACAGCTGTTGCCCTCGGTGAAAAGGTGCCTGGAGCTTGCGTCAGGTCCTGCTTCCTCTCCGCTTTGTAGATCTCGGGCCAAGACCTTCCTGTGGATTACAATAGATCAAAGAAACCGACACCTTCATGGCGCTTCCCATCGCACACAGTGGAGTTTTACAAACCTTTTGCTTGGTAAGATCAAAGACAGCTTTTGTCTCCTCGCCCGGAACTCATGGAAACACAAAGTGTTGTGATAACTTACAGTAGATACAATTATTCTGACAGGAGTAGAAGAAAGCGAGAGATAGAGAACAAAGAAGTCTTCAAGATGTTTATATCGGCTTTAAGAAATGTGAGAAGGAGGAGGAGAGGTTTGGGCCGCAATGGACCATCCTGGTAGGGGGAGGAAGATGAGGAAAAAACACTTCATCTCATGGTGATATCAGCAAAACCACGATGAAACATGGAAAATGCAGAGTGTAGTTTCCTAATGAAGCCTTACCTTGACGCTCCTCTACTTTCTCCTGCTCCGCTTGCTGTGGCAACAACAAACTAAACTCCAGACGCTCCTCTTCCTTTTGTATCCTTTACTTGGCAACTTAATCATTCAAATACGCCAAACAATAACGATGTGGGAACAAATGAATGGCAAAATAAAGCCAGTTTGTTACAGTAAGGAAGAGTTAGAAAAAGTAAGAGTCAGGTCAAAAAACTGTGTGGCTCGATTCCACTGCCATTACCCATAATACCTTGTGTCCAAACCTTATTACCACACAGATCCTTCCGCCTTACATGCAATTAAATTAAATCTTCACTGTATTAAAGCAGTAAAAAATAGTATGTCAACAAATCATTCAGACAAATGTAATATTTACAAATAAAGTGTGCCTAATCATGCAATATATACATTTTTGTACTATTTAAATCAAGTAAATAGTCCCATTTTGGCTGAATAAACAAAGCATCTTCCATAAAATGTAAATGAACTTAAATTAAACAGCATTTAGGCTCCTACACAGTTCATTCAACAACAATCATAAACCCATTTGGAGAGTAATATTTTGACCAAAAGCCTAATACCGTACATTAAGCCACAACTTTTTTTTCCTACACTTTGAACTGTGCGGCTTGTAAGACGGTGCTGGTAACTTACGGCCGTAATAGAAATAGTTTAAAAAAAACAAGGAAAAAGACTGAGAATATGTTTTATTGCCTGTGCTTTGGCGCAATCTTTTGGACAAGCTTGCTCACGGCAGGTGCTGCAGTGTCCTTCCATTTACCCAGAGTGCTTTCCATCGGTAGTGGAGTGCTCTGCGTTCCTACTCTTCATTCATCACTCCAAGCAACGTTTGTAAGTTTTACAATAAAACTAAAACAATTCTTCCATGTGTGACGTCTGTGTCTCCATGCATGGTTTTTCACGCTATCGCAATGTAATGATGCTAGTATCATTAGCATTAGCTAATATGTTAACACGGTAACGAGTGTCTGTTAGAATTATTAACTTGCAATGGCATTTTGTTTGCCTGGTTTCAGTTTCACAAATCCCTCAGTAAACTCACCAAAACGTCGCCGTGGAGTTATTGAGTCTGTTTAGCTGCTAGTGGGTCCATGACCATGGCTTCTGTTTTGTTTGACCGGCCGTTTTACTGCCGTGTTACAGACAATTAAGGTATGTAAATAAACATTTACAAAATCTTTCTGTGTAAATAACTCATTTCACAATGTATAAATCTGCGGCTTATAGTCCGGTGCAACTAATATATGGAAAAATATTTGTTTTCCCCTCGAACTTAGTAGGTGCAGCTGATACACTCTCTAGTCTGGGAAAATACGGTACAATATAAACTAGTGATCTACGAACATCAGAGCAAAGTTTGTCTCATACTTGGAGAAGGTGGGGTTTAGGGTGTGAGAAGAACAGAGTGGAGACATCCCCAGCAAGCCCCAAGAATGCATATGGGTCATAAGTGTCTTACCTTAGGACAGAAAAACAGACCAATGCAGTACGACAAAGCAGCACACACAAACACTTAGACTCAAATTGTGGCTTTAGACAAGAAATTACTCAAATATTTTTTTCGCCATTACAATCGTTTTTGTTTTTTTCATGACTTGAAAATGTGTTAAAAAAGAAAGAAAATCCACCGAAATAAAACATTTAAAAGACAGAAAGCTCATTCACATCACGCCAAGTGAAATAAAGGAAACAGCTTCCATTTCAGCTCCCTTGGACATGTTGTATTATTTTTTTGATAAGCATATGGTGTATGTACCAAAACACACATGACTAAAATAAATAAACATAACTAGTAGAGATGGACCAATTATCGGCCGGGCCAATTATCAGTGCCGATATTTGGCATTTCGACGTATCGGTATAGGCCTCTTTTTATCAGTGTATGTATGTATGTATGTGTGTGTGTGTGTGTGTGTGTGTGTGTGTGTGTGTATATATATATATAATTACGTATATATATATACATATATACACACACACACATATATATATATATATATATATATATATATATATATATATATATATATATATATATATATATATATATATGTGTGGGGGGGGAAAAAATCACAAGACAACCTCATCTCTACAGGCCTGTTTCATGAGGGGTTCCCTCAATCATCAGGAGATTTTGATTTTGATTGAGGGAACCCCTCATGAAACAGGCCTGTAGAGATGAAGTAGTCTGGATAATCTTATTAAGACATATATATATATATATATATATATATATATATATATATATATATATACATATATACATATATACACACACACACACACATATATATATATATATTTATATATATATATATATATATACACACACACACACACATGTGTGTATATATATATATATATATATATATATATATATATATATATATATACCAGTGACGTGCGGTGAGGTTGATGGCTGGTGAGGCACTGACTTCATCACAGTCAGATTTACAAACATATGAACCCTAAAGAGTATCTTATTCACCATTTGATTGGCAGCAGTTAACGGGTTATGTTTAAAAGCTCATACCAGCATTCTTCCCTGCTTGGCACTCAGCATCAAGGCTTGGAATTGGGGGTTAAATCACCAAAAATGATTCCCAGGCGCGGCGCCGCTGCTGCCCACTGCTCCCCTCACCTCCCAGGGGGTGATCAAGGGGATGGGTCAAATGCAGAGGACAAATTTCATTACACCTAGTGTGTGTGACAATCATTGGTACTTTAACTTAACTTTAACTTTACACATACAAACTGTAGCACACAAAAAAGCACATTTAATAAAAAAAAACGTTATTATGGTCTTACCTTTACTTATAAATTAAGTCCATGCGCCGCAACTAAAGCCCTCACTTCAACTTTCCACATGCAAGATTGAATCTATTTAAAAAAGTGTACCCGAGGGTTTATAAATGTCGCCTATACTGTATGAAACTACAAAATAACAAACACGGAGGCTCCAGATTACACGAGGACCACTTTATTTACCTTCTTTCAAAAACCTCCGCAACGTGACATCACTTCCGCTCTTAGCGCCTTCAAAATAAGAGCTCAAGGCATATACTGTATAACAGCGCATAACAGGAACTTAACATCACAAAGAGGAAAGCCCATGAAAATAGGTTACAAAAGTTATTTAATAAGAAGCCAAAAAGTGCAAAAACAATAATGTTCGTGTTGGAGGAGTTGTGAATTAGGTCCACCTGCAGTCTGCAGGTGTATATAATGTTGTGTCCCTGCAGTCATTCACAACTCCTCCAACACCAACATTATTGTTTTTGCACTTTTTGGCTTCTTATGAAATAATTTTTTAAAATTATTATAATCAATCTTGCACTTGGAAAGTTTAAGTGTGGGCTTTAGTTGATATAACAATTCTACAGCGGGGGTGCAGGAGGCGAGTCTCAGCCAGTGCGTCTTTTGCAGCCGTTTTATGATCGCTCAGCACAAGAAATACTTTACACACATACAGTTGTTGACAAAATACACTGTACATTATATACCTCAGCTAACTAAATTATGGAAATGTATAATATAATTCATATAGCAATACAGTCTCACTGCACAGCAGGCCAGCAGTTAGCCGAGTCCGTCCATGTTGAGGCACTGAGTGACATGCCTCAACTGGCTGCTGTCTCAGTATTTGAACGGCAAATGTGAAAATTCAGCGACTTTGAATAAAAATAATCTAAAACTGGTGAAGTTAAATGGAAAATAACTTTATAGTATAATCACTAGATACATATAACAATTTCATTTTTTTTTTTTCTTTTTACTTTTTTTTTCTTTCCATGATGGCAGGTGAGGCCCCGCCTCACCTGCCTCTAGTGACTGCACGTCACTGATATATACATACATATACATATATATACCGATTGATTGATTGATTGATTGATATATATACACATATATATATACATATATATATACCGTACACATATATATTTATATACACATATATATATATACACACATATATAAATACATATATATACACATATATATATCCACATATGTATGTGTGTATATATGTATACATTTCCATTTTCTACCGCTTATTCCCTTTGGGGTCGCGGGGGGCGCTGGAGCCTATCTCAGCTACAATCGGGCGGAAGGCGGGGTACACCCTGGACAAGTCGCCACCTCATCGCAGTATATGTATACATATACAGGTAAAAGCCAGTAAATTAGAATATTTTGAAAAACTTGATTTATTTCAGTAATTGCATTCAAAAGGTGTAACTTGTACATTATATTTATTCATTGCACACAGACTGATGCATTCAAATGTTTATTTCATTTAATTTTGATGATTTGAAGTGGCAACAAATGAAAATCCAAAATTCCGTGTGTCACAAAATTAGAATATTACTTAAGGCTAATACAAAAAAGGGATTTTTAGAAATGTTGGCCAACTGAAAAGTATGAAAATGAAAAATATGAGCATGTACAATACTCAATACTTGGTTGGAGCTCCTTTTGCCTCAATTACTGCGTTAATGCGGCGTGGCATGGAGTCGATGAGTTTCTGGCACTGCTCAGGTGTTATGAGAGCCCAGGTTGCTCTGATAGTGGCCTTCAACTCTTCTGCGTTTTTGGGTCTGGCATTCTGCATCTTCCTTTTCACAATACCCCACAGATTTTCTATGGGGCTAAGGTCAGGGGAGTTGGCGGGCCAATTTAGAACAGAAATACCATGGTCCGTAAACCAGGCACGGGTAGATTTTGCGCTGTGTGCAGGCGCCAAGTCCTGTTGGAACTTGAAATCTCCATCTCCATAGAGCAGGTCAGCAGCAGGAAGCATGAAGTGCTCTAAAACTTGCTGGTAGACGGCTGCGTTGACCCTGGATCTCAGGAAACAGAGTGGACCGACACCAGCAGATGACATGGCACCCCAAACCATCACTGATGGTGGAAACTTTACACTAGACTTCAGGCAACGTGGATCCTGTGCCTCTCCTGTCTTCCTCCAGACTCTGGGACCTCAATTTCCAAAGGAAATGCAAAATTTGCATGGTTGGGTGATGGTTTGGGGTGCCATGTCATCTGCTGGTGTCGGTCCACTCTGTTTCCTGAGATCCAGGGTCAACGCAGCCGTCTACCAGCAAGTTTTAGAGCACTTCATGCTTCCTGCTGCTCACCTGCTCTATGGAGATGGAGATTTCAAGTTCCAACAGGATTTGGCGCCTGCACACAGCGCAAAATCTACCCGTGCCTGGTTTACGGACCATGGTATTTCTGTTCTAAATTGGCCCGCCAACTCCCCTGACCTTAGCCCCATAGAAAATCTGTGGGGTATTGTGAAAAGGAAGATGCAGAATGCCAGACCCAAAAACGCAGAAGAGTTGAAGGCCACTATCAGAGCAACCTGGGCTCTCATAACACCTGAGCAGTGCCAGAAACTCATCGACTCCATGCCACGCCGCATTAACGCAGTAATTGAGGCAAAAGGAGCTCCAACCAAGTATTGAGTATTGTACATGCTCATATTTTTCATTTTCATACTTTTCAGTTGGCCAACATTTCTAAAAATCCCTTTTTTGTATTAGCCTTAAGTAATATTCTAATTTTGTGACACACGGAATTTTGGATTTTCATTTGTTGCCACTTCAAATCATCAAAATTAAATGAAATAAACATTTGAATGCATCAGTCTGTGTGCAATGAATAAATATAATGTACAAGTTACACCTTTTGAATGCAATTACTGAAATAAATCAAGTTTTTCAAAATATTCTAATTTACTGGCTTTTACCTGTGTATATATATATATGTATATATATATATATATATATATATATATGTGTGTATATATATATATATATATATATATATATATATATATATATATATATATATACCGTATATATAATGTATTTGTATTTATAAATTTATATATTTATATAAAGTATATATACTGTATATGTGTATGTGTGTGCACATATTATATTAATATAACGAATATATAATTATTAGCATTGGATATTAACAGTATGTGAAACTGTGACTCTTACCTTGTGATGACCTTCTAAAAGTTTTGTCATCAATCAGAAATATCAAGCAGCTTAAATGGATAAGTGTGGAGAGAGTGTTTTTAATGGATTGTATGTTTAATGGGTGTAATTTAAAATGGTTTATGTTTGGATGTTTTTCGTCACATAATGTTATGTGTGACCATGTCTTGCATTTTTATATATATATATTTTTTTTGCACCATGACTAGGGACTGTTGTTTGGTTGTGTCATTTAAGTAAATGTTGTGATATTTTTGAAAGGTCATTGATGTAATTTACTCACATTGTCCACAAGATGTCAGCAAAGATGTGGTATTTAGACTCTGCCTGGTATTTTACATTCATTTGAAAGTACTCCACAGTGCGGTGCTTTGTTGTACTCATGACGTTTCGGGGGCCAAATTGAAGAAGCTGGGCCGTAGTTTGGACACACCTGGTTTGGTGTAAAATGAAAAAACATTTGGATAGTGGGCGTTACACAAAGTAGAGATAAATATACACACTTAATCCCTTAAAGAAGTGTCACAGTAGTACAAAAGCCAAAAGCAGTGAAGTTGTCACGTTGTGTAAATGGTCAATAAAAAGAGAATACAACAAATCCTTTTCAACTTATATTCAATTGAATAGACTGCAAAGACATGATATTTCATGTTCACACTGAGAAACTTTCTTATTTTTTGCAAATATTAGCTCATTTGGAATTTGATGCCTGCAACATGCATACAACTATATAGAGCCTGCTGACCAACAGCATCTCTGTCTGGACTGGAACCGGCAATGCCTCAGACTGGAAGTCTCTCCAGAGAGTGGTGAGGACGGCGGAAAAGATCATCAGGACTCCTCTTCCTCCTATCCAGGAGATGGCAAAAAGCCGCTGCCTGACCAGGGCTCAGAAAATCTGCAAAGACTCCTCCCACCCCCACCAAGGACTGTTTTCACTGCTGGACTCTAGAAAGAGGTTCCGCAGCCTCCGAAGCAGAACCTCCAGTTTCTGTAACAGCTTCTTCCCTCAGGTCGTAAGACTCTTGAACGCATCATAATTAAATTATCCCCTCAACTCCCCCCAAAATGGATTAACTCGCTGGAATAAAAAAGACATTATAACATACATCCATAAACGTGGATGCATATGCAAAAGTGCAATATATTTATCTGTACAGTAATCTATTTATTTATTTATATATATTTATTTATTTTAGATATATATTCTATATTATTTATATATATATTTATTTATTTATATATGCACCTTATTGCTTTTTTATCCTGCACTACCATGAGCTTATGTAACGAAATTTCGTTCTTATCTGTGCTGTAAAGTTCAAATTTGAATGACAATAAAAAGGAAGTCTAAGTCTAAGTCTAAAAAAGCTGGCACAAGTGGCAAAAAAGAGTGAGCAAGTAGAGGAATGCTCATCAAACACTTATTTGGAGCATTCCACAGGTGAACAGGTGGGTGCCATGATTGGCTATAAAAGCAGCTTCCATGAAACGCTCAGTCGTTCACAAACAAGGACGGGGCGAGGGTCACCACTTTGTCAACAAATGCCTGAGCAAATTGTTTAAGAACAACATTTCTCAACCAGCTACTGCAAGGAATTTAGGGATTTCATCGTCTACGCTCCGTAATATCATCAAAAGGTTCAGAGAATCTGGAGAAATCACTGCAAGGCCGAAAAACAACATTGAATGCCCGTGACCTTTGATCCCTCAGGCTGTACTGCATCAAAAAGCGACATCAATGTATAAAGGATATCACCACATGGGCTCAGGAACACTTCAGAAAACCACTGTCAGTAACTACAGTTGGTCGCTACATCTGTAAGTGCAAGTTAAAACTCTACTATGCAAAGCCAAAGCCATTTATCAACAACACCCAGAAACGCCGCCGGCTTCGCTGGGCCCGAGCTCATCTAAGATGGACTGATGCAAAGTGGAAAAGTGTTCTGTGGTCTGACGAGTCCACATTTCAAATTGTTTTTGGAAACTGTGGACGTCGTATCCTCCGGACCAAAGAGGAAAAGGACCATCCGGACTGTTCTAGGCGCAAGGGGTAAAAGGCAGCATGTGTGATGGTATGGAGGTGTGTTAGTGGCCAAGGCATGGGTAACTTACACATCTGTGAAGGCACCATTAATGCTGAAAGGTACATACAGCTTTTGGAGCAACATATGTTGTTATCATGGACGCCCCTGTTTATTTCAGCAAGACAATGCCAAGCCAGGTGTTACAACAGCGTGGCTTCATAGTAAAAGACTGCGGGTACTAGACTGACCTGCCTATAGTCCAGACATTGAAAATGTGTGGTGCAATATGAAGGCTAAAATATGAGAAGGGAGACTGTTGAACAACTTAAACTGTACATCAAGCAAGAATGGGAAAGAATTCCACTTCAAAAATGTGTCTCCTCAGTTCCCAAACCTTTACTGAGTGTTGTTAAAAGGAAAGGCCATGTAACACAGTGGTATAAATGCCCCTCTGACAACTTTTTTGCAATGTGTTGCTGCCATTAAATTCTAAATTCATGGTTATTTGCAAAAAAAATGAAGTTTCTGAGTGTGAACATGAAATATCTTGTCTTTGCAGTCTATTCAGCTGAATATAAGTTGAAAAGGTATGCATACAGCTGTAAAGCGGCATTGGAAACAAGTTTAAAAGTAACCGCAGGCAGTCATAATATTACAAACAATGGGATTAAAATCTCTGAGGTCGACCACGAGAGACACGGATTAAAAACGTTGCATGCAAACATCAAAAGGCAGCGTTTGTCTTACCGGGGTCATGTGATTTTTTGGAGCCAATGGCTGCTTCTCTTCTTCTTCTTCTTCTTCTTTTATTTAATGGCGGTTGGCAAGCAACCTTCTGGTGTGCATTTCCGCCACCTACTGAAATGGAGTGTGGACCGAGGTGGATCCCTACTCTATATTCTTTTATTGAGCCCTGTCTTTTTAAAATATGTATATATTGCTTTGTAACTTACATGTTCTGAGTGCAATCCTAAAATATCTTCCACTACTAACCTAACCTTTTCTTTCGCTAACTTATTTCCCTTTCTCTATTGTATTTCATACAATGTATTAAAACATGTCCTACACTTTCCATCTGATGACAACAGTCACACAGCCTGTATTATGTTTCCTATCAATTTCAATTAACTATTTAGATATGTTTGTCCTAATCTCATTCTAGTAATAATGTCTTCTTCCTTCCTATTTCTATTGCCTCCTCTCCTCTGGACTCTGTAATACTCTCTGCCTTTTGTTCCCTTATTCCAATCATCTTGACACTTTTTATTGTCTTCTATCTTAATTATGTTCTTCACTTCTTCTTTACTGTGGTTCATCTCTCTTCTGTTTTAGTTCTTGCTTGTTTTGCGTACCTACCTGCTAACTCATTCCCCACAACTCCTACATGAGCAGGAACCCAGAGGAATGTTACCACAGATCCGCTTTATTCTGCACATTGCCTGAACTATTTCATAAACTAACCAGATGAGGCAATTCCTGAAGGAATTGCGTGTGAATGCTCAATGCTGAAGTTGAACTGAAATCTTGGAATTTTTTTTAGAATTGTTGAAGTAGAGCACACAATTCCCAAACAGGCTGAATATTTTCAAGTTGGAACGGTTTGAATCAGATGAAAAATGTGGGAGTTGTGGAACTTTGAAGAATGGCCCAATGGGAATTTCCCAACAATTGGGAATTTCGGGAAATGCGGGAATTTTTGGGGAAAATGGTTCTGAATAAGTGGGAATGGTTGGTGTTGGAATTTTTCAAATCGGTCGAGAAATGTTGAAGTAGTAACATTTGAATTGAGAAATGGTATTAAGGAATTTCGGTAAAACGGGGAATTTTTCCAGTTCAAAGAACAACTTTGTTTTTTGTCCTGATTAAGAGGAATGTTTGGACGGTGGAACGGTTGAAGTGGGTTGTAAAATATGCGAGGAGGAGTCGCAAGAAAAAAGGGTGGAAATAGGGCGTTGGAAAAGAAGGAATTCTGGAAAATCCTGGAATTTTTTTTAACTTAGAAAAAGGGTAGTTTGAATTTCCAGAATGGTTAAAGGTGGAATGGTTTGAAGAATGTGGGAATTTTGGAAGTTTGAAAAATGGCCAATTCATTTTGAATGGGAAAAATGTCCCGGAAAACCTGGAATTCTGGGAAATCTGGGAATTTTTGGAATTTGTCAAGGGAAAGCCCGCATTCCCGAATAGGCTGAACAGTTTGAAGTTGGAACGCTTTGAATCGGGTGAAAAATGTGGAAGGTAGAGCGCACCAAAATCTGATGAATTTTGGTGTAGAAAACCATGTGTGTGATAATAATAAATAGATGGATTTTGGTGTAGAAAACCATTTGTGTGATAATAATAAATACATGAATTTTGGTGTAGAAAACCATTTTTGTGATAATAATAAATACATGAATTTTGGTGTAGAAATTCACGTGTGTGATAATAATAAATAGATGAATTTTGGTGTAGAAAACCGTATGTGGGATGATAATAATAAATAGATGAATTTTGGTGTAGAAAACCATTTGTTTGATGATAATAAATAGATGAATTTTGGTGTAGAAAACCATTTGTTTGATGATAATAAATAGAAGAATTTTGGTGTAAAAAAACATTTGTTTGATGATAATAAATAGAAGAATTTTGGTAATAAATAATTAATAAAAAACATTTGTTTGAAGATTATAAATAGATGCATTTTGGTGTAGAAAACCATTTGTTTGATAATAATGAATAGATTAATTTTGGTGTAGAAAACCATTTGTTTGATGATAATAAATAGATGAATTTTGGTGTAAAAAAACATTTGTTTGATAATAATAAATAGATGAATTTTGGTGTAGAAAACCATGTGTGTGATAATAATAAATACATTAAATTTGGCGTACAAAACCATTTGTGTGATAATAATAAATATATGAATTTTAGTGTAGAAAACCATGTGTGTGATTATAATAAATAGACGAAATTTGGTGTAGAAAACCATGTGTGTGATAATAAAAAATACATGAATTTTGGTGTAGAAAACCATTTGTGTGATAATAATAAATATATGAATTTTAGTGTAGAAAACCATGTGTGTGATAATAATAAATATGTTAATTTTGGTGTAGAAAACCATATGTGTGATAACAATAAATAGATGAATTTTGGTGTAGAAAACCATGTGTGTGATAATAATAAATATATGAATTTTGGTGTAGAAAACCATTTATGTGATAATAATAAATAGATGAATTTTGGTGTAGAAAACCATTTGTGTGATAATGATAAATATATGAATTTTGGTGTGCAAAACCCAATGTGTGTGATAATAATAAATAGATGAATTTTGGTGTAGAAAACCATTTGTGTGATCATTATAAATAGATTAATTTTGGTGTAGAAAACCATGTGTATGATAATAATAAATAGATGAATTTTGGTGTAGAAAACCATGTGTATGATAATAATAAATAGATGACTTTTGGTGTAAAAAAACATATGTGTGTAATAGTAAATAGATGAATTTTGGTGTAGAAAACCATGTGTATGATAATAATAAATAGATGAATTTTGGTGTAGAAAACCATGTGTGTGATAATAATAAATAGATGAATTTTGCTGTCGAAAACCATGGGTGTGATAATAATAAATAGATTAATTTTGATGTAGAAAACCATGTGTGTGATAATAATAAATAGATTAAGTTTGGTGTAGAAAACCATTTGTTTGATAATAATAAATAGATTAATTTTGATGTAGAAAACCTTAGGTGTGATAATAATAAATAGATTCATTTTGGTGTAGAAATCAATTTGTGTGATAATAATAAATAGATTAATTTTGGTGTAGAAAACTGTATGTGTGATAATAATAAATAGATTAATTTTGGTGTAGAAAACCATATGTGTGATAATAATAAATAGATTAATTTTGGTGTAGAAAACCATTTGTGTGATGATAATAAATTAATTAATTTTGGTGTAGAAAACCATGTGTGTGATAATAATAAATAGATGAATTTTGGTGTAGAAAACCATTTGTTTGATGATAATAAATAGATGAATTTTGGTGTAGAAAACCATTTGTTTGATGATAATAAATAGATGAATTTTGGTGTAGGAAACCATTTGTTTGATGATAATAAATAGATGAATTTTGGTGTAAAAAAAACATTTGTTTGATGATAATAAATAGATGAATTTTGGTGTAGAAAACCATTGTTTGATGATAATAAATAGATACATTTTGGTGTAGGAAATCATTTGTGTGATAATAATAAATAGATTAAGTTTGGTGTAGAAAACCATTTGTGTGATCATAATAAATAGATTCAGTTTGGTGTAGAAACCCCAATGTGTAGATGCTTTGGAGCATTCACACAAATATGGCTGCTTCTCATCCGGGCGGAAGTAAGTCGTTGACAGACACCAGCGTCGTCCAATCAGAGGCTGCGGATCGGGTTTAGGGCGGGCTGCTAATGCGGAGGTGGGATTTTAGCTAGCGTCCATCTTCGGCTAAATTACACTGAGCGAGCTTGTCGAAAAGAAAGTACATTTGGAAGTAAAGAAGACTCTGGACTAAGTGTTGCTGTTATTGAAAAAAGAAAAACGAAAGCCCATATCATAGGTAAATGTCGTGAAAAGATGTGAATGTTGCCGGTCGGTTCGACCCAGTTTCCATTTTTTTCCTCAAATTGCCTAGCCGAGCCTCCAGCTAGCATCTTTAGCCCGAGCTAGCTAGCAGCTTACAGATAAATGTGTGCATTTCTCTAAACGCTGCGTGTAATTGTGCATGCAGATGCCCTCCCGTGCACTCCGTGTGCACCGGGCGGCCGGTAAAGCGAGTTAGTAGGCGAGGTGAACGAGGCTTCAGCTGCAGGCGAGTAGTGCTAACGTTAGCCGGTGGAGTGGTTAGCATCTGTGACACAGTGCAGCCTCCAGCCAATATCTGATCATCATCATCATAATAACTACAACATTCCAGCAGGAAATCATGATGGTCCTGCTACCTGTGCCCTGGACCTCTGGCCGGGGGTCGCCGTACTTAGTAGATCAATCAATCAATCAAAGTTTATTTATATAGCCCTAAATCAGGATTGTCTCAAAGGGCTGCACAAGCCACAGCGACATCCTCAGCTAGTGCCAAGTGTCTGAATCCAGGAGTTTTAGGTGTAAGATAAGAGAGCCACAGAGCTAGCCTAAAACAGTAGCATGTTTACAAAAAAGTGCTAACACGTGTGCTTGCGATGGCATGATAACAGTCAGCATGTTTCATACACCAAGTTATATGACTCAAAGGTGTATGTCTGCAGAAATAGAAAAAAAAGTGTAAAATTTGAAGAAAAAGTTAGCATGCTTAAGTTAGCTTGCTAGCATGCGAAAGTCACCATGGTGACGTGAAATGTTCCCAATTTAAAATACGCCTTTCGGCGCAAATGAGGGCTTTCCGACGATATAGCATATGTGGGGGTTCGTTGGCCGGTTCGTCTCGTAGTAGACAAAATGTCTTTTTTTTTTTGTTCGTGAACAACGTTGCCATGGTAACACGAAATGTTCTCAATATAGAATACAATCATCGGCGCAAAACAGACCTTTCTGACAGTATAACACATGTGGGGGTACGTTGGCCGGTTAGTCTCGTATTAGACAAAGTAGGCGTACCCATTCAAATGGCCCATTTCTGGCACATATTTTGTTTTGATCGTGAATAGCGTCGCCATTGTAACCCGAAATGATCCCAATTCAAAATACCCCCATAGGTGGAAAGTAGACCTTTTTTGACGGTGTAACATATGTGGGGGTTCGTTGGCCGGTTCGTCTCGTATTAGACAAAAGATGAGTTCCTTTTCAATTGGCCCATTTTTTCTCTCTCCCGTGAATACCGTTGCCACGGTAACACAAAAAATTTCCCAATTGAGATTTCCGCAATGGGCGCGAACGAGACCTTTCCGACGGTATAACATGTGTGGGGGTTTGTTGGCCGGTTTGTCTCGTAGTGGACGTAAGAGCTTATGATAGAAGAAGTATAAAAATAAAGTTCAAGACTGTGGGCAGCGGATGTGCTCTTTTGATGCCCTGACCTTGTGTTGTCTTCCCCCTGCTCAGCTCACGCGGTGACAGACGGAATGTGGACATCGTCGTAGTCAGACCATGGCTGACAAGAGGAAACTTCAAGGTAAGAAGTGTTTCCATTCGCAGTCTGCTAGAACATCCATGTTGTGTTGTAGAGCTGCAACGGACAAATAGTTAGTGACTGTTTTATCGGTCAGTCGACTAATCGGATTATGGACTTGTTTCTTCAGCATTGTCCACACGTTTAAGTCAGGACTTTGGGAAGGCCATTCTAAAACCTTCATTCTAGCCTGATTTAGCCATTCCTTTACCACTTCTGAGGTGTGTTTGGGGTCATTGTCCTGTTGGAACACCCAACTGCGCCCAAGACCCAACCTCCGGGCTGATGATTTTAGCTTGTCCTGAAGAATTTGGAGGTAATCCTTCTTTTTCATTGTCCCATTTACTCTCTGTAAAGCACCAGTCCTGTTGGCAGCAAAACAGGCCCAGAGCATAATACTACCACCACCATGCTTGACAGTAAGGATTGTGTTCCTGGGATTAAAGGCCTCACCTTTTCTCCTCCAAACATATTGCTGGGTATTGTGGCCAAACAGCTCCATTTTTGTTTCATCTGACCACAGAACTTTCCTCCAAAAGGTCTTCTCTTGTGTGTGTGTGTATATGTATATATATATATATATATATATATATATATATATATATATATATATATATATATATATATATTAGAGATGCGCGGATAGGCAATTATTTCATCCGCAACTGCATCACAAAAGTCGTCAACCATCCGCATCCACCCGAACTAACATTTAATCAAAACCGCACCCGCCCGTTGTTATATATCTAATATAGACGATGCAAGGCATTAGTGAGGTTATAAAGCTTTTGCCTGTTAAAGAAAGGAGACTGATCCAATGCAGCAGAGACATTCAATGCGTGCCACGCTGTCACGGCCCAGACGCACACTAGTGCGCAATCATCTGGGAGCCGCGCTGAGCGCACCTCCAAGCGCGCTCGCGCCACTCAAACTGCTGCAGGCAGCTGCGTTCTATCTTGTTTTAACATCCTGTGGCACTCTTCTGGGATCACGGCGGACGAAACTGCTCATGCTCAGGGTGTTTGTGGAGGTTCGGGGTTTTGCACAAATGTGATGCACCATGTTAGATGTCCCGGTTTTGTGACTGTCGTAGACATAAACAGCGTCGCAGCTCTTGCAAATCACGTAGCCAGCATTACTATCATCCTGATTTACAACCTCATAAAAACGAGTCCACGCTGAACTTTTCTGGCCTTTTTTTCCCCTGGTCTTCAGTATTCCCTTTTTTAGTTTGTCGCGTACCACGTTTGCTGCCGGCGTTGCCATCTCTTTTTTTTTTTTTTTTCTGTTGTGGCATATGCTGCAGGTGCCTGCTCGTTTTTCGTATGTGGGTAACAACATTTAACTATGTATATATATTTCCGAATTGGTTTAACTGCCACCCGCCTGAATCTATTTAAAATCTAATTTTTTTTTATTTCAACCACCCGACCCGCGGATAAAATCTAATTTTTTTTATTTCAACCGCCCGACCCGCGGATAATCCGCGGACTCCGCGGTTGTGTCCGCAAACCGCGCATCTCTGATATATATATATATATATATATATATATATATATATATATATATATATATAAAATAGACAAAAAATAGTGTTCATGTATGAGATTTAGGGCTGGCAATTATGGCCAAAGTAGTCATTAAGATTATTGTTATCAATCATGATTAGTGATTGTTAAGTAAAGCAGTGTTGGGGTGTGACCGTAATACCATCATGTCATTTGTAATGTCTAATAAAAAGACTATAGATAAACGTTGTCCATATATTTATAAACAAATATTTATTTTTTTATTCTTTAGTAACATCAGCTTGTCAGCTTTTTGTCATTACATAAATAAATGATGCCTTTATCTCTATTTTTACATTTTGATAGAGAGTTTTTATTTATATATTTTTTTTAAGTTATGTACATCTATATGTACATGTAGATGATGTATCGGGACAAATCTATTAAGAGTTTGAGCAGAAATATGTCGTATAGTAATTAACTATACACAATAAAACATTAACAAAATGATGTGTCACATGAATTATTTTTGAAGTGACATGAAAAAAACACAATTAATGTAAACAAAACCTGGTGTTTACTTTTTGATATCAAAATAAAACACAAAGCAGTTTGGCTAATGAAGATGAAGTCTAATAAACAAGCTTTGTTCTTCTCCAATGCCTCCCTAGTGGTTCAGTATGACTGTTTGACCAACCAAAAAAAAATGATGAGAGGACTAAACATTTTAGCTAGTAATGATGCTGTCTGTGTAGGCCTTGTGATGAGTTGGTGACTTGTCCAGGGTGTACCCCGCCTACCACCCGAATGCAGCTGAGATAGGCTCCAGCACCCCCCGTGACCCCAAAAGGGACAAGCGGTAGTAAATGAATGGATTATGTCATTTGAACACTGATACAGTTTGCAGTTAAATAAAGTACAAGTGAGCATCCCAGTCAACAAACTAAAGACTTTATAAACAAGTTGTGACAATGTTCACGCCACATCGCCTGCTGCAAAACATCAAATAGTTTTTCACCTTCGTTGTTTACTTTTAGTGTGGGGACAATATTGTCCACACCTGTCTCCATCTAAACACAGCATTGCGCTCTTAAACCCACGGCGGGAAGCGAGGGAAAATGACGTTAAACGAAACGCTTGGCTCTGTTTACTCGGAGGGGAAATCTCCGCAGCAAAGTCAGTGTCGTTGGTCCGCCATGATTATCAAGCCAAACACCGCTAGCGCGCATGCTTCCTGTGGCCCAAAATGCATTAATAAATGACGTTTTTTCGGTAGTTAAAAAATTAAACAGTATTACTAACCATTATTATCGCAAATCATCATTATACCGTTTACCCTTACGTCCCTATTCCATTAACAAGTAAAAAGTCAAGGGCGGTCATGGCATGTTCTTGCTGCAAATGTTGGCCAATTTTTTGGGCATTACGGCAAATGACGAGGGCGGTCGCGGCACTTGCCGCAGTTGCCGCGGTGAAATTCGAGTGCTGTCATAGTAAACAACCAACCAATCATGGATGTTCTTATACGTGCAAGCACATCTTGGAAGGAGGAAGGGGAGGGGTTTAGTAGCTAGCGGGGGAGAACAAGGAACACAACAAATAAGCGATGTTTGGTCATTTTAACGTGAAATAAATTATATTGATATTACGATATTTTCTGAATTCATGTCTTCTTTGAAAATATATCGATATATCTTACAAACTCGATGTATCGCCCAGCCCTACGCGTGATTGGAACTGAAATGCTTGAATGTCCCGGGTGAGTGGAGTGTGTGGATGGTGGAACGGTTCAAATCGGATAAGAAATGTGGGATGTGCAGTAGATTGTATATTTCCCATTCATTGTCAATAAGGAGAACATTCTGGGAAAACCAGGAATTTTGGGAAAGGAAAAACATGTTTTGCGTTCGATATATCGGAACAGTGGTGGTTGGAAGGTCGGAATCACGTTTAAAAATGGCACAAAAAATTGAGAATTTAGGGCATCATCGGATTATAAAGTGTATGGGAATTTCGGGAAAACAGGGAATTTGTTAACATTTTACTCACACAATTGTCCTGGATGATATGAATGGTTTGGTGTTGGAATTTTTGGAATCGGTTGGAAAATGTTGATGTAGTTTGAATTGGAATTTCGGGAAAACCGGGATTTTTTACCAAAAACAAATAGGAGCATTTATTTGTTGTCCCGACTAAGAAAAATGGTTTGTAGGTGGAATGGTCCACAAGGTTTGAAAAATATGGACTGTGACAACTTTCCAGGAAGAGGTGAAAATAAGGCTTTGGAAAACCAGGAATTCGTGATTAGATTATTGTTTTTTTAATGGGAAAATGGTAGTTTGATTGTCCAAAGTGAGTGGAGTTTGGAACAATTCAGATCAGGTGAGAAATGTGGCAATTGGGCAAGTTTGAAAATTGGCCCATTCATTTTCCATTGGCAAAATGTCCTGGAAAACCGGAAATTCTGGGTAATCCGGGATATTTTTTCCAAATTATTTTGCGGCCGAAAAGATACCAGGGTGATTCTTTTGGTGAACAAACTATGCTGCTCATTCGGCCATTACAAACTAACAATCTTTTGTCTATTTACAAACAAGGACAGGCAAACAAAACAAAGTATAAAACAGCAAAAGTAACTTGCTGAAAAAGTAACAAGCACTTTGTGATGGTGTTGTTGAACAGCTGCACACTGCTTTATTATTGATTAACTCCTGTCATTTCTCACTATCGAGGGTTGGTTTGTATCGGTATCAAAACTTCAATACTTTACAAAATAAAGGTGACCCCAAAAAAGTCATTATATTTTATTTTAACAACAAAAAATAATTATGCTACATTAAATGTATGTTTTTTAATGCAATCAAAGAACAATTTATGCGTAAAATAAGATGTTGAACATACAAGACAACTTGTCTTTTAGTAGTAAGTAAGCAAACAAAGACTCCTAATTAGATTCAAGATTGTTTGTCATATGCACAGTTAAACAGACAGTTTGCCGTACAATGAAAATCTTAACCCTAACCCAATGATGATAAACCTTCTTTCTTTGGTGACATGGAGCTCAAATTGGCAGATTATGTTGATTCTGATATTATTATGGGTGGAGATCTAAATTTAACAATAAATCCAAATATTGATAAAACTAATAAGATAACAAGAAATCATTTTTTTCTCTTCTGAAATTAATGCAAACTCTTAACCTAATAGATATTTGGAGAACCTTAAATCCATTTGAGAAGGATTTCACTTTTTATTCAAACAGACATCAGTCATTTTCAAGAATTGGTATGTTCTTTGTTCCTAAGGCAATTGTAGAAAACGTGCAGGCTAAAATTCACCCAATAATTATTTCTGATCATAGTCCAATTCAAATTGACTTAAGCTTTCCTCCTGTCGCTTTCCAATTCAAACAATGGAAAATTAATATTTATTTATTAGATAGTGAGGAAAATAAATTACGAATTAAAGAATTGATTTCAGATTTTATTAAAAATAACCAGGATTTTGTCTCTGACATCTCCACAATATGGGAAGCACTTAAATGTTGTGTAAGAGGAGAACTTATTAGGATTGCAAGCTTTAAGAATAAAAAACAACGTGCTGAAGAAAATGAATTATTGAATGGAATCAAACAATTGCAGGACACATAGTCCAAACAGTATAATCAGGAAACATGGATCAAACTTTGCAAACAAAGAATGGAATATGATAATATAATAAAGCAGAAGGTTGAATGTAAAATTAATAGGGCAAAATTAAAGTTTCATGAATACGGCGAGCAAGCTGGAAAGCTCCTTGCGTTAAGATTAAAGAAGCAGAATATCTAATCTTAAACTTTCAGATGGTAGTATTTCTGTTGATCCCATGCAAATCAATGAAACGTTTAGAACATTTTATACAAATGTATATAAGCCTGAGAAAGATTGTAGCATAGAAGCTATGCAGTCATATTTAAACGCAATACAACTGCCATCCTTATCAGAGCATGACAAAAAAATCACTGGAGGAACCTATACAATTAACGGAAATTCAAAAAGCTATAAATTTGCAAAAAATAAATCTCCTGGCCCTGATGGCTACAATACAGAATTTTATCAAATATTCAGTGAAGATTTGTCTTCTCTATTATTGCAAATATACCAATCTTCATTTAATAACCAATTGTTTTCTCCAACCTTCAATTTTTCTCATATCTCATTGATACATAAAAAGGATAAACACCCATTGAATTGCAGTAATTATCGTCCTTTATCCCTAGCCAATATGGACAATAAAATCTTGGCAAAAATCTTAGTCACACGATTATCAAATGTAATAGGAAAATTAATTCATGATGACCAAACTGGCTTCATGGAAGGTCGACAATCTTCAGACAGTACAAGGAAATTGTTCAATGTTACTTACTATGCTAGAAGTCTCCCTTATCCCACAGCAGTATGTACTGTTGATGCGGAGAAGGCATAAACTGCTCATTTATGTTTAGCACATATGTAAATTTGGATTTGGAGATAATTTTGTACAATGGATTAAGATGCTTTATACAAGACCCATGGCATCAGTCAAAACCAATAATCATATTTCAGAACCTTTTTCGTTAAAAAGAGGAGTAAAACAGGGATGTCCTGCATCTGGATTATTATTTAATTTGGTTATTGAACCCTTAGCTGCAAAAATAAGAAGTGAAAATAATATTCATGGTATAAAAATTGGCTCTCAGCATAATAAGCTATGGATGTATTGTGACAACATCATTCTCTAGCTGTCACATGTTAACTCCTCTCTTCACTATATCAATGATGTCATCACTGAATATGGCTGTTTATCAGGGTATAAAGTCCATTGGGACAAATGTGAAATATTACCACTTAAACACTGCAAGAAATCACAAGTTCAGACCTCCAAAATGAAATGGAAAGAGGCAGAAATCGTATATCTAGGACTACACATTACACCAAACCTTTATGCAAGTAGAGATATAAATCTTAAACATTTAAAAAATAAGATAGAATCCAAAATGGAACGCTGGTCACGTCTCCAAATATCACTTTGGGGTCGGGTGAACATAGTAAAAATGAGTATACTGCCAGCAGTTAATTATATACTGAAAACGATGCCTGTCCTAATTAATGAAAGTTGGTTTAAGAAAATACATACAATGATATCACATTTGATATGGTGTGGAAAGAAGTTCATACTTAAGGTTGTCTTGTACACAAGATAAAGGAGGACTACAATTACCAAACTTCTTAAATTATTATATCTCCTTCGCTTGTGAACAAGCAAGCCACTTATCTCATTCTTCTGCAGATAAGGACTGGATCAACATAGAAAAAAATTTGTTAATGAATTTGGACATTGATGTGGGAAGCTTATATTATATTAAAAAAATACCTAATGAATTGAGGCAGAGCCCAATAGAAGCCACCTTTAACATTCTAATACTGTGTCAGAAAATACTAGGAATCAACCCAATGACATCTGTCAATCATCCGCTTTGGTACAATCCTAATATTATCATTAATAAAAATGTGGTTAAATGGACAACATGGAAAGACAGAGGTATTACTAAACCTCATCATATTATTAATAAAAACCCTTTTAAACCGTTCAATGATTTAGTTGATCAATATAATCATCATCATCAATCATTTTTTTACATTTTATCTCTTTAAAACACGCTGTAAATAAATGCATATCCTCTGAAAGTATGTCTTTAAATAGCCATGAACTGGAAGATGCACTTTTTAATCAAGATACAATTAAGAAATTAAACTATTTTATGGAATAATAAATGAACACCACACTAGAAATGCAAATAATGCATGTGCTGGGAAATGGATGATGGACTTAAACATTTGAGATGAAAGAGACATATCTTGGAATGATATTTGGAAAAATGCCAATAAGCCCTTTAGAAGCATTAAAGATAAGCTGACTCAATTTAAGATATTGAGTAGATTGTTTTTGACATCTTCTCAGCTGTTCAAATTGGCGTAGTAGATAGCAAGTTATGTATGAAGTGTCGGGCAGCTGAGGGAACTCTTGTTCATTTATTGTGGGAATGTCAGAGAATAAAAGAGTTATGGTTTAAAACAACAAAAGAAGCAATCACATTCCTTAATATAAACATCCCAATGACACTGCAAACTTGTATTCTTGGGGATCTACATCAATTTAGTAACGTGTCATCAAAGAGTAAAAATGCTTTTCTTTCAATATGCATACCGGTAATAACAAAAAGGGTAATATTAAAAAAATGGATAGCTGTTGATAGTCCAACTCTTACTGACTGCTACACACAAGCTATGGAGATGATGTCAGTAGAACAAACGGCATTTAGTTTAGATAATAATGAGTCATATATTGGAATATGGGATCCATTATTTAAATTTGTTTCAACTAATAAATGAACCAAAATATGACTTGTATCTTTGTGGAGAATGTTGGACGCGGTGTGTTGTCGGGCTTATGAGATGTGATGCAAGTGTAAGTACTATTGTTCATTTCTAATTTTTTATTAATGTTTTTAATGATGATGTCAATGAGGGTTTTTTAATCACTGCTATTTTGAAATTGTTACTAATATTGATGCTGTTGTCGATAATGTTCATTTTTGTTTCACTACATTTGGATTTGTGTGTCCTCAATTGCTCTGTTTATTGTTGTTCTTAATGTTGCTGGGACGGGTTTGGTTTCGGAATTGGATTGCATTGTTGTGTATTGTTTTGTTAATTGATTAATACATTCATAATAAAAAAAATAAATAAATATATTGAAAAAAATATAAAAAATGTTACTTTGCTAGTCCACCCTTCAACAAGTCACACGGTACTTAGCTACCATTAGTCTGCTGACGTATGCAGTAACATATTGTGTTACTATTATTTTCTACACATAATGATGGATTATTAATCTGCTTGTTCATTAAATGGTAATGTCTGCTTACTTTCTGTTTTAACGTGTTTGAGCTACACTTCTGCTTAAATGTAATCAGCACTTGCACTCTTTACAAAAGTTTTGGTAAGACTACAAATGTGGGTATGGATCCAATACCAAGTAGTTACAGTTCTCCTGTGTCCAGGGACCTACTTCCTGACTTTTAAACAATGACAAAAGTTTTGTGTTTATGAAGAAAATCAATGTAATTGTTGTAGCACTGAGTATTTATGACTCTTGTACTTGGTATCACGACAGTCGATATAGTGGAACTTTGACTTACGAGTTAAATGGTTTCTTGAACAGTATTAATACATGGAAAAGGTTGTACAGTGAAGTAGAGTTCACTATAAGAAACAATAGGCCCTTGTCCACCAAAAGCGTGGTTGCTGGAACCTCTGGTTCCTAGATCTATGGGTTCCTGTAGAAGTGTGTGGTTTGTGTTTCCACCGCATTTCACACATCAGGTAGTTTATACTAATCAGGCTGATGACGCATGGAGGAGTGGGGTACTACATTTCTATACTGATACCATGTAAATAATACCTAAATAATATTAGGTTATTTGACTAAAAAGTACATTTAAATCCGAAGCAATAGTATACAAAACAATATGATTTAAAAAAATATATATAGTGTACCGAATTATTCATAAAAAGTCAAGCTTTTGTCTACAATGTCCAACAGTCAGAAAGTCATCCTCTCAGCAAATGATGAATTAATGAGTCAGGTGATTCCTTTTGGTCCATTTCATCTGTAAATAACAATCTATACATACTACATATCAGTGTTTATCTGTAAATAAAAAATGTATAAATATTAAATGTCAGTGTTTTTCTGTGAATAACAATATATAAATAAAAAAGGTCAGTGTTTATCTGTAAATATATCAATACATGTCAGTATTTTTCTGTAAATAACTATGTATATGTATATATATGTGTGTGTGTGTATATACATATATATAATATATGTATGTGTATATATATATATATGTATGTGTATATATGTATATGTGTGTGTGTGTATGTATATATAGTGTGTATATGTATATATATATATATATATATATATATATATATATATACTGTATATATATGTATACTGTATATATATGTATATATACGCTATAGGTATATATATAGCGTGGCCGTGCCAGTAACCTGAGAGGGTTCCTGGTTCAATCCCCACCTTCTACCAACCTCGTCACGTCCGTTGTGTCCTTGAGCAAGACACTTCACCATTGCTCCTGATGGGTGGTTAGGGCCTTGCAGGGCAGCTCCCGCCATCAGTGTGTGAATGTGGAAATAGTGTCAAAGCGCTTTGAGTACCTTTTGAAGGTAGAAAAGCGCTATACAAGTACAACCCATGTATCATATATATTAAAAAAAGGTCAGTATTTATCTGTAAATAATATATAAATAATACATGTCAGGGTTTATTTGTAAATAACAATATGTGAATAATAAATGTCAGTGTATCTGTAAATAATATATAAATAATAAAGGTCAGTGTGTATTAGGGCTGGGCGATATATGGAATATACTGGATATATCGCGGGTTTGTCTCTGTGCGATATAGAAAATGACTATATGGTGATATTGGAGTATACGTTCTCACGCAGTTGCTTTTAGCTGCGGGGCATTACACTGCATGTGTTTCTCACTCTTTCCTGTCTCTCCTTCTCACAGAGACTTAAAAACAAGCGCACCTTCTTACATACGTCACGTCTCACGTTCAGTGCCACACCAACTAAATGCCGAAGCAACTATTTCCACATCAACACCGTAGGACATATACTATTTGATATGCAGCTCATTTTTATGTGACACTTATGAAATATCTTGTGTGTCATCATGCACAAAAGTGCACTTTATTGGTTTTAAAATGTCTCTGACAATCTTGCACTTTCTGTTTGGAAATGACATGAATGTTTGTGCCACTGCTTAATAACTCTTTAATAAATACACTTTTGCTAAATTGACTTACCGTAGTTGTGATTTCCCTCTCTGCATGAAAGTTTAAAAGTAGCATATATTAATGCAGTATGAAGAAGAATGTTTTAATGTAGACACATAGAATCATCATACTGCTGTCATATATGCATCAAGTGTTCATTCAAGGCTAAGGCAAAATATCCACATATATATCTTGTATCGCGATATGGCCTACAAGTATCGAGATATTAAAAAAAGGCCATATCGCCCAGCCCTAGTGTGTATCTGTAAATAATATATAAATAATAAATGTCAGTGTTCATCTGTAAATAACAACATATAAATAATATATGTAGGGATTTTCCTTCAAAAATGTCACTCTCCCAAGCTTTGAACCGAACTTGGGGGCCGGCATGATGTCATTCCCGGGCCAAATTTGATATTCAAGTGAAACATTTTGCTCACAGTGTATATTTTATGTTTATTATTTCTTTCATTCCATCTACAATGTTAAATTAAAGCTGCCAGCAGCGTTGAATGGGCCCCGGTTGGAATCTGCACTTTTGCATGATATACTTGTTACTATGGTAATGTAATTAGTTACTATGGTAATCTAATTAGTTACTATGGTAATGTGGGTCACAGCAGCTCAGACGAGGCACCAAGCAGTGTGGGTGGGGATCGTTTCCACAGAGTGTTTCCAGAACCTGAAATACGGGTGTCCGAGACAGACATGGAAGGAGATTTTTACAACAAAGTTCTAAATCTTAGTGCTATATCACATATATCAGATTGTAGGTGGGTTTATTTTTTACCCTTCGCATTCATATTTCCTTGTGTTTGTTGCATTTTTGTTGCGTTTCGCTTGATTGTAAAATATGTGGATGGAGAGCGGGTGTGACGTTCATATGTTGTGAATATTCAATCTTTTATCCTTCGTAGTTAATATTGTAACATTCTTTATTTGTATGTACATTCTGGGTGTCTCATTCAGTAAAAAAATGTAAAATTCCATTCCGTTTTTTTTAAGGCGGTCTGTTATAACGTTTTTAGCATTCATTATTGTGAGATTTTGTATTAGTGTTCCTAAAAATAGATATACCCGGCACCCAGACACATTTTTTTCACTAAATTTGGCCCCCGAGTCAAAATAATTTGCCCATACTGATATATTATATTATTATATCATATTATATTTTTATATAATATATGCAATATATTACAATGACCATGTACAATATTACAGTATATGTAACAGCTGCAGCATAAAATAGACATTATAAAAAAAGAGAGGTAGCTAACATGTCAGGTAATAGACAGATATCATCTATTGCTGTATGGCCAGTGATTGTACAGCGGAATGAAGGAGTTCTTGAATCGAATCCAAATCAATCGAATCAGTTTATGGCGTAGACAAAATTTCCTCGCAATTTATCATCGTCCATCTGTTGAGTCTGTCATCTTAAGAGCAACTCGTTTGGTCAAACATTAAAGTACGACCCCTGTTTCTGGCCTAAAAATGGTCGACGGAAACCAATATTGCCGACTTGCTGTTTGTTTTCAAATGATAGACGTCTCCCGCGATTTTCGTGGCAACATGTAAAAATGTTGGAAGGGGTACATTTTTTAAGGGGGCATGACAGAGTCATTTTTGACATTTCATGTTCCAAACCCCGGAAATGTTTTTCCGCAGAACCGAACGCGCTCGAGTGTTACTTTTCCGTGCATGTTCAGTTCCTCTAAAATGCGAGTAATACGAAACGACGCCATTCCATCAGGGCCTACATATACAAGTACCGTATTTTTCGAACTATAAGTCGTCGTTTTTTTCATAGTTTGGCCGGGGGTGCGACGTATACTCCGGAGCGACTTATGTGTGAAATGATTAACACATTACCGTAAAATAACAAATAATATTATTTATCTCATTCACGTGAGCGACGAAGAAAATGTCAGCAATCGTCACACACACGCCAACCAATAAGAATTCGGCGGGGGCGGGTCATGGCAGAAGTGCATTGTGGGTCATGGGATGCTAACTGCTATATGCTATACGCTACTGCCGGAGCTATTAAAATGGATCACATCAACATTGGCGGTAACTTATAAAAACTGAGAAGGGCTGAACTAAAATGTCACCGAAAAGGAAATCATATACTACAGATTACAAGCTGGACGTAGTGAAATATGCTGCAGAGAACGGCGATCGAGCAGCAGAAAGAAAGGACATACCAGAGGCGACACCGAGGGAGAAGATTTCATGGGATTTAGCGATTAGGAGTGACAGATTGTTTGGTAAACGTATAGCATGTTCTATATGTTATAGTTATTTGAATGACTCTTACCATAATATGTTACGTTAACATACCAGGTGGTTATTTATGCCTCATATAACGTACACTTATTCAGCCTGTTGTTCACTATTCTTCATTTATTTTAAATTGCCTTTCAAATGTCTATTCTTGCTGTTGGCTTTTATCAAATACATTTCCACCAAAAATGCGACTTATACTCCAGTGTGACTTATATGTTTTTTTCCTTCTTTATTATGCATTTTCGGCCGGTGCGCCTTATACTCCGGAGCAACTTATAGTCCAAAAAATACGGTAATACAAGTTTATTGCATTTGGGGATAGGTTGATTGGCAACACTAAATGGTCCCTAGTGTGTGAATGTGAGTGTGAATGTTGTCTGTCTATCTGTGTTGGCCCTGCGATGAGATGGCGACTTGTCCAGGGTGTACCCCGCCTTCTGTTCGAATGCAGCTGAGATAGGCTTCAGCACCCCCCGCGACCCCGAACGGGACAAGCGGTAGAAAATGGATGGATGGATGGATGGATGGGTATGATTGCATTATTATTATGTGTTATCAGTGGTTAATTTGGTCTCAAAATAATGTAGATACCAATATTTTGGTACTGGTACCAAAATGTATTTTGATACTTCTCTAAATAAAGGGGACCACAAAAAATGGCATTATTGGCTTTATTGTAACAAAAAAAATCTTACGATACATTAAACATGTGTTTCTTGTTGCAATTGTGTCCTTAAATAAAATAGTGAACATACGAGACAACTTGTCTTTTAAGCAAACAAAGACTCCTAATTAGTCTGCTGACGTATGCAGTAACATATTGTGTCATTTATACACCTATTATTTTGTACACATTATGAGGGACAAACTGTAAAAATTGATTATTAATCCACTTCTTCATTTACTGTTTATGTGCTTATTTTCTGTTTTAACATGTTCTATCTACACTTCTGTTAAAATGTAATAATCACTTATTCCTCTGTTTGATACTTTACATTAGTTTTGGATGATACCACAAATGTAAAAGTAGTTACAGTATCATACATTGGTCATATTCAAAGTCCTCATGTGTACAGGGACATATTTCCTGACTTTATAAACATAATATACATTTTACAAAAACTAAAAAAGATTTTGGGATGCTAAAGAAATATTGATTTAATCATTGTAATATCGACTAGATACGCTCCTGTTCTATAGTATCATTATAGTGGATGTCAGGTGTAGATCCACCCATGGCGTTTGTTTACATTGTGACGGCGGTGAGCTATTGTATCCTCCTACGGTGTGTAGTGAAGCATGTTTAGCTATTTCTTGTCCTGCAGGGATGATACTGTGTTGCCATGGAGACAATGATTAGTGATTTAGAAGTAGCTAAAACACTTCCGAAGGCGAATGGATGTTAGCTGCTAGCTAGCTAGCCATGTCTTAAAGCACCTCTTCCTGAGGGCGTTTCAATATCATTAGTTTTTGGACCAAAATGCGTCCGTTCTCCCTTTTCTGTCTACACACTGTGTCTGCTTGTAAGTACTCTGTGTGTGTGTGCGCTGCCGGTCATGCTCCTCTGCTCGTAAAACCAGTAATGTTGCGACATGACGACGACGTGCCGTCATGCCCGTTTAAAAAAGTGGGGGAGCCCGGTACTTTTTAGAGGCGGTATTGTACTGAATATGATTCATTAGTATCGCGGTACTATGCTAGTACCGGTATACCGTACAAACCTAATGTAGACGATAATATCATTTATCCACATTGTTTTGTAGGTCAATATATCGTCCAGCAAAATGTATCAGCGATTTGCGTCCCTCCGTAAAAAACACAAGTGATGACGTCAAATGACGATGGCGACAAATGTTCTTGTGGTTATTTGTTGCCCCGAGCATTGAATGACACGCACTTCTCTCTTTCTCCCTCCCTCACAGGGGAGATTGACCGATGTTTGAAAAAAGTAGCTGAAGGTGTGGAACAGTTTGAAGACATCTGGCAAAAGGTGAGAATCTTGTCTCTTGTGCTTCTCTTGACCATTTCAACGCAAGGAAACAAATAAAAACACTGGAATATAACGTGACAGTTTATATTTCAGCTTCACAATGCGGCCAACGCAAACCAGAAGGAAAAATACGAGGCTGACCTCAAGAAAGAGATTAAAAAACTACAGGTATGGCTAAGGAGCTGCGCCACCCTCGTTACGGCTGCGGTTTCCCTCAAACCACCAACATGCTTCTAACGTCTCCTAATCTTTCCAGCGATTGAGAGATCAGATAAAAACATGGGTAGCCTCCAACGAGATCAAAGACAAACGGCAGCTAGTGGAGAACCGTAAGCTTATCGAGACGGTACGACGCCGTTGCATCTCCTCGGGCTATTGAAGATACCTTCTCCCTCCCTAGCGTTTGACTCTTGTGTTCTGTGTAGCAAATGGAGCGCTTCAAAGTGGTGGAGCGGGAAACAAAAACGAAAGCCTACTCCAAAGAAGGCTTGGGGCTGGCTCAAAAAGTCGACCCGGCTCAGCGGGAAAAGGAGGAGACGGGCCAATGGCTGACGGTAACGCACCTTCTGTTCCCAAGGACGGAGACATTTGGACTCAGGGAAAACCTCACTGCTTGTCCTCTCCTCCCGTAGAATACCATAGACACTTTAAATATGCAGGTGGATCAGTTTGAAAGTGAGGTGGAGTCGCTTTCCGTTCAAACGCGAAAGAAGAAGGGCGATAAAGAGGTCAGTTTAGCTTTACGTAAAAGGGGAACTGCACTTTAAAAAAGAAAATGTCTATCATTCGCAAACCCTATGGAAGACAAGAGCACGTTTTTCTTTTTTCTATGCATTCTAAGTCGTAAAATAAGGCAAGTAAAAGGTGTCTAACAATGCAGCTAATGGGAGTACTCTATTGCAGTGATTTTCAACCACTGTGCCGCGGCACACTAGTGTGCCGTGAGATAGTGTCTGGTGTGCCGTGGGAAATTATCGTATTTCCTGCACTTTAAGGCGCACCGGATTATAAGGCGCACCTTCAATGAATGGCATATTTCAAAACTTTGTTCATATATAAGGCGCACCTATGCATCCATTAGATGGAGCTGCGCTAAAGGGAATGTCAACAAAACAGTCAGATAGGTCAGTCAAACTTTACAAACCAGCGTTCTGACAACTCTGTTCACTCCCAAAATGAATAAACAGCTGTTTTATTATTTTCCCTGAGGTAAAGTCAGTGACGTGGTGTTTTGTTTATCTTTTAACAGCAAGGTATAACATGTAGTGCAACATTTATATCACATAGTGGAGGGGAACTTTTCCCTGATTCAATAAACAGGTAAAAAACAGTGATACTGTTACGGTAAGTCAAAGGTTAGTGCAATCACAATATAGTAACACTCCAAATAGTGCAGAGCAATAACAATATATCAATAACTCAACGTTGCTCAAACGTTAATGTCACACAACACAACACACAAAGTAAACATGTAGAGCTCACTTTATGAACTTATTCCTCATCCACGAATCCCTCCAATTATTCTTCTTCTTCAGTGTCCGAATTAAACAGTTGGGCGGATACGGCATCTCGTGGAAGTGGTCATTAATGGAGTCAGTGTCGCTGCTGCTATATTCCCGTGTTCTACTGCGTGACTGATCCTCTTAAGTTTCAACTCTGCGTCGTAAGCATGTCTCTTAATAGGAGCCATTTTGGGCTCTTTACATAAACTAACAAATGTATATCAAAACGGCACGCCTCGCACAGTCATATATCCCAGCATGCACCGCGCGCTTCTTCTTCTTCTACGGGGGCGGCTTACCATAGCTGCGATTGATTGATTGATTGATTGATTGATTGATTGATTGATTGAAACTTTTACCTGTTGGAGGCTCAATATTGGTCCATATATAAGGCACACCGGATTATAAGGCGCACTGTCAGCTTTTGACAAAATTGGAGGTTTTTAGGTGCGCCTTATAGTGCGGAAAATACGGTATTCAACTTCACCTAATCAATAATCATAATAATGTGCCGTTGTTTGGTGCCTGTGCTGTGTAGAGCTTGGCAGGGTAATCTTGTAATACTCCATATCGGACCCGGGGTGGACCGCTCGCCTGTGCATCGGTTGGGGACATCTCTGCGCTGCTGACCTGTCTCCGCTCGAGATGGTCTCCTGCAGGCCCCACTATGGACTGGACTCTCACTATTATGTTAGATCGACAATGAACTGGACTCTCACTATTACGTTAGATCCACTATGGACTGGACTCTCACACTATTATGTTAGATCCACTATGGACTGGACTCACACTATTATGTTAGATCCACTATGGACTGGACTCTCACTATTATGTTAGATCCACTATGGACTGGACTCTCACTATTATGTTAGATCCACTATGGACTGAACTCTCACTATTATGTTAGATCCACTATGGACTGGACTCTCACTTTTATGTTAGAGCCACTATGGACTGGACTCTCACACTATTATGTTAGATCCACTATGGACTGGACTCTCACACTATTATGTTAGATCCACTATGGACTGGACTCTCTCACTATTATGTTAGATCCACTATGGACTGGACTCTCACTATTATGTTAGATCCACTATGGACTGGACTCTCACACTATTATGTTAGATCCACTATGGACTGGACTCTCACACTATACTGTTAGATCCACTATGGACTGGACTCTCACAATATTATGTTAGATCCACTATGGACTGGACTCTCACACTATTATGTTAGATCCACTATGGACTGGACTCTCACTATTATGTTAGATCCACTATGGACTGGACTCTCACAATATTATGTTAGATCCACTATGGACTGGACTCTCACACTATTATGTTAGATCCACTATGGACTGGACACTCACACTATTATGTTAGATCCACTATGGACTGGACTCTCACTGTTATGTTAGATCCACTATGGACTGGACTCTCACTATTATGTCAGACCCACTCGACGTCCATATGCGTTCCTCTCCAAGGTTTCTCATAGTCATTAACATCGACGTCCCATTGGGGTTGTGAGTTTTTCCTTGCCCTTATGTGGGCTCTGTACCGCGGATGTCGTTGTGGCTCGTGCAGCCCTTTGAGACACTTGTGATTTAGGGCTATACAAATAAACATTGATTGATTGAAATCAGTAGGTGGCAGCAGGTAGTTCATTGCTTTTGTAGAAGTCGGAACGCGTCGAGGATGGTTTATCGTGATCCCAATATGCAGCGGGAGACAGCGTGCAGGTAAAAAGGTATGTCACGCTTAAACCAAAAATGAACAAAAGGCAAGTCCCGCTAGGAAAAGGCACTGAAGCATAGGGATGGCTATGTAAAACAAAAGTAAAACTGAACTGGCTACAAAGTCAACAAAAACAGAATGCTGGACAACAGCAAAAACTTACAGCGTGTGGAGCAAAGACGGCGTCCACATGACAATCAACAGTGTCCCCACAAAGGAGGGTAGCGTATGCACAACTTAAATAGTCTTGATTGCGAATACAAAGCAAGTGCGGGCAATAGCACTCAAAGGAAGGCGTGAAGCTGCTACAGGAGAACACCAAAACAGGAAGGGTCTCCAAAATAACAGCGCAAGACAGGAACTAAAGCACTACACACAGAAAACAACAACAAATTCAAAATAAGGCACGACAACCAGGTGGAGTTTCATTTTTTAACCTTTTCTGCTAGTGGTGTGCCTCCGTATTTTTTTTATTAAATAAAATGTGCCTTGGCTCAAAAAAGGTTGAAAAACACTGCTCTATTGCGGCCATAAACATCCAAAAAGCGCGTATTAGCGATATTCTTGTAAGCGCTAACACCAAGGAACTACTTTTAGAGGCACCGTGATCGCAGACTGTTTATTTACACATCTCGTGTATTTTCAAAATCAGATTTTTTTTTCTTCAGCTGACTGTTTGCACTACAAGTAAAATGTGATCTGTATCAGACTCCAGTGTAAACCCGTACAGGCCCCTACATGGCCCCGATGTGGCCTCCACGTCAATACAGTGCACAGTTCGATAAAGTAGAAACAAAGGATTGCGTAAATGACCACAGAAGTCGCTACTACAAAATAAAATAAAAGTTGTCACACCTTAATAATGAGTGTCTTTTAAATGAAAGTAACATAGTGTATGAATGGATGTATATAGTGAAATATATTTGGGAGGGTTGTAATCTTTTATGGACGTTAAGTAAAGGAGGCACAGACATCAGTGTGGATCGAGTCAACTTACACAATGTACGTAAGCAAAGTATTGATTTTCGTCCTTCAACAATCACTTTTTCTTTGAAATCACAATATATATTCATATATTACATATTAGGGGTGTCAAATTGATCGAATTTCGATTATGTGTAACAATTAATTGGTTAAAAGAAAATCAAAGCAATTTTTTCAAATTTATTTTTTAAGTAATTTTTTCCAAAATGTGTCTTCAGTAAATATTTGGGTCTAATTTTATCAAACAAAACTACCGTATTTTTCGGAATATAAGTCGCACCTGCCGAAAATGCATAATAAAGAAGGAAAAAAACATAAGTCGCACTGGAGTATAAGTCGCATTTTTTGGGGAAATGTATTTGATAAAAGCCAACAGCAAGAATAGACATTTGAAAGGCAATTTAAAATAAATAAAGAATAGTGAACAACAGGCTGAATAAGTGTACGTTATATGAGGCATAAATAACCAACTGGTATGTTAACGTAACATATTATGGTAAGAGTCATTCAAATAACTATAACATATAGAACATGCTATACGTTTACCAAACAATCTGTCACTCCTAATCGCTGAATCCCATGAAATCTTATACGTCTAGTCTCATACGTGAATGAGATAAATAATATTATTTGATATTTTACACTAATGTGTTCATCATTTCACACAAGTCGCTCCTGAGTATAAGTCGCACCCCCGGCCAAATTATGAAAAAATACTGCGACTTATAGTCTGAAAAATACGGTAGTTTCTTTCAAAATAATATAACAGTTTATCCGAGCTGTGTTATCTATTTTATGGAGGGATGTAGTTAATCATAGAACTGGCACCCAATGTTATTTTTAAAAATTTATTGATTTTGAATCGAGAATTGTTTTGATTCTGAATGATGTGGTGGCCAAAGATTCACGGCCCCATTACATATGGCCCTATTACTTGTGCACTGTTGACGAGTGATGCACCGAAAATGTGGCTGTTGAAAATAGACGTTGCTCACGGAAGCTGGATGTTGTGATGAAGTACCCACTTCTGCTGGCATCTTTTCCCAGAAGTCCCATACGAGTCTCGTTCAGCTCACATTGCCGTTTAGACTGAAGTCACATCTGAAAAGATCGGATTCGGATTATCTCCTGATGTGGCCTGAATCTGATGCGAAAAGGTCAGTCTTTAGGCACTAAGGAGCGTTTAAATTGGCAAAAAAAAAATGTCCAATCTGTGTCCCTTGAGGGCAAATAAATGTAATTGGGTGTGCAGTGTAAATGGGGCCGCTTGAGAGAGAACTAGCTTATGCGGCTGTATTGACATATTGAGCTGCTGCATCGCCTCTGAGTCTAGATCAGTGCTTTTCAACCTTTTTTGAGCCATGACACCTTTTTTACGTTGAAAAAATGCGGAGGCACACCACCAGCAGAAATCATTAAAAAATGAAACTCTGTTGACAATAAAAAGTCGTTGTCGCAATTGTTGGATATGACTTTAAAGCATAACCAAGCATGCATCACTATAGCTCTTGTCTCAAAGTAGGTGTACTGTCGTGACTTATTTTGAGTTTTTTGCTGTTTTCTGTGTGTAGTGTTTTAGTTCTTGTCTTGTGCTCCTATTTTGGTGGCTTTTTCTCTTTTTTTAAATATTTTCCAGTAGCAGTTACATGTCTTCCTTTGAGCGATATTTCCCGCATCTACAGTATTTTTCGGACTATAAGGCGCTCCAGAGTATACGTCGCACCAGCCGAAAATGCATAATAAAGAAGGAAAAAAACATATAAGTCGCACTGGAGTATAAGTCGCATTTTTGGGGGAAATGTATTTGATAAAAGCTAACACCAAGAATAGACATTTGAAAGGCAATTTAAAATAAATAAAGAATAGTGAACAACAGGCTGAATAAGTGTACGTTATGAGGCATAAATAACCAACTGGTATGTTAACGTAACATATTATGGTAAGAGTCATTCAAATAACTATAACATATAGAACATGCTATACGTTTACCAAACAATCTGTCACTCCTAATCACTAAATCCCATGAAATGTTATACGTCTAGTCTCTTACGTGAATGAGCTAAATCATATTATTTGATATTTTACGCTAATGTGTTAATCATTTCACACATAAGACGCTCCTGAGTATAAGTCGCACCCTCGGCCAAACTATGAAAAAATACTGCGACTTATAGTCCGAAAAATACAGTACTTTGTTTTAGCAATCAAGAATATTTCAGTTGTTTTTATCCTTCTTTGTGAGGACATTGTTGATTGTCATGTCATGTTCGGATCTACTTTGTGGACGCCGTCTTTGCTCCACAGTAAGTCTTTGCTGTTGTCCAGCATTCTGTTTTTGTTTACTTTGTAGCCAGTTCAGTTTTAGTTTCGTTCTGCATAGCCTTCCCTACGCTTCAAAGCCTTTTCTTAGGGGCACTCGCCTTTTGTTTATTTTTAGTTTAAGCATTATACACATTTTTACCTGCATGCTGCCTTCCGCTCTTTCCGACATCTACAAAGCAATAAGCCACCTACTGATATGGAAGAGTATTACACGGTTGCTCTGGACAGCACCGACACTCAACAACAATACATCATTTGCAGACTATAATTACTGCTTTGCAAAAAATATTTTTAACCCGAATAGGTGAAATTAGATAATCTCCCACGGCACACCAGACTGCATCTCACGGCGCACTAGTGTGCCGCAGCACAGTGGTTGAAAAACACTGGTCTAGATGATAAATCATGTCTCTGACCTGGATAGTAGAATTTTGCGGAAATAAACCCGAGACCTGGGGAGATGGCGAGAAAGACACGAAAATACTTCTGTTATCAGAAACTTGTTTTTTTTAACCCTTTTGTGAGGATTATGAGGAATTCTTCATCTAACCGGGAAGATTTAAACATCCCATTAGTTGGCCATTGCAGTGAGAGCAGACATTGTACAGTAAGTGTTTTTTTTTTTTTATGTTTATAGTTTGTACATCTTGTTTAGCACTTAGCAATACTGCTACATGATGATTAGTGTTTCACTAAAGTTGGATCTGTATAGCAACGTACGTAAATATTACATGTTATGAATGTTACTACATTGCATATATACTTAGTGTGTAAATAAAAGGATGATGAAGGCTTTTGGATGTTTTTTACAGCACTTTAAAGGCGGAATGCAGTACTACAATTGGCTCCGTTGTTAGCTGACATTTGCTAACAAAAAATATGTTCTTGTCTTACATGGGGATTGTGAAAGATAAAGTGCAGTTCCCCTTGTAAGCATGGCGCTCCGCATGTTTGCACTTGAAAACTCATCCTCCTCTCCGTCAAGCAGAAGCAAGATCGCATCGACGAGCTCAAGCGGCTGATCGAGAGACATCGGTTCCACATTCGCATGTTGGAGACCATTTTGCGTATGCTGGACAACGACTCGGTGCCGGTGGACGCCATTCAGAAGATCAAAGACGACGTGGAGTACTACATCGACTCTTCTCAAGACCCTGACTTCGAAGAGAACGAGTTCCTGTATGACGACTTGGATCTGGAAGACATACGTGAGCCCACCGCCGTTTGTAGCGCAGCTCTTCTTTTAGGCGCACTGCTTCAGGAGGCCGTGCTTTGTTCCCGCTGCAGCGTTAGTGGCCACCTCTCCGTCGGGCCAAGGCAACTTGGAGGATGAAATGTATCTCCACTCCAGCAGCACTCCCACTTCAACCACCTCCTCCTCGCCCATACCTCCATCGCCGGCCACGTGCGCTGCAGTGAGTGCTTTCCTTTGTGCCTTTTTCAACGTCAATGATTGCTCTTGTTTGCCGTACATACAGAAAACCTATTTCCTCAAAAGGTGGCCTGTGCTCTAATATATTTTATTAATTCATTTAGGGCTGGGCGATATGACCTTTTATTAATATCTCAATATTTTTAAGCCATGTCACGATACACCATATATATGTGGATATTTTGCCTTAGCCTTGAATGAACACTTGATGCATATAATGACAGCAGTATGATGATTCTATGTGTCTACATTAAAACATTCTTCTTCATACTGCATTAATATATGCTACTTTTAAACTTTCATCCAGAGAGGGAAATCACAACTAAGTCAATTTAGCAAAAGTGTATTTATTAAACATTTATTAAGCAGTGGCACAAATATTCATGTCATTTCCAAACAGAAAGTGCAAGATTGTCAGAGACATTTTAAAACAAGCTATTAGTGCACTTTTATGCATGATGTCACTAAGATGACATATCAAAACAACACTAAATTAAAGTCCACTTTTTGTACAGAACGCAACTACAATAGTTTCAAACAAATAAAGTGCACTTTTGTGCATGATGTCACACAAGATATTTCAATAAGTGTCAAATAAAAATGAGCTGCATAATAGGAAATCAAATAGTGTATGTCCTTCACTATGTGGTAGGTTCCTGCGGACGTTATCTCCTTCTGTTGTTGACTATTTGTTTTATACGGTGTTGATGTGGAAATGGTTGCTTG
Organism: Nerophis lumbriciformis; assembly: GCF_033978685.3. Lineage (NCBI taxonomy): Eukaryota > Metazoa > Chordata > Actinopteri > Syngnathiformes > Syngnathidae > Nerophis > Nerophis lumbriciformis. The sequence goes on along the minus strand of NC_084551.2, from coordinate 56,806,618 downwards.
GGCATTTTGTGGGTGTGGCACCGAACGGAGATGTTGACATGCGGAGTTTCAAGCACTCTTCATTCTCTAGCGGGTGACTTTTCAAATGATGCTACAAATTAGCAGTGCTGCTACTTTTTGTAGCAACGCTTTTGCCGCATACTTGTTCGACATCTTCCCGCTTGAAGCCAAACCACCGCCAGACGATGGGCCCTGTGCTGTTTATCTTAGGAATTCATTTTTCCTTCATTTGTTACCAGATTCGCACCTTCTTTCAATCAATCAATCAATGTTTATTTATATAGCCCTAAATCACAAGTGTCTCAAAGGGCTGCACAAGCCACAACGACATCCTCTGTACAAAGCCCACATAAGGGCAAGGAAAAACTCACCCCAGTGGGACGTCGATGTGAATGACTATGAGAAACCTTGGAGAGGACCGCATATGTGGGTAACCCCCCCCCCTCTAGGGGAGACCGAATGCAATGAATGTCGAGTGGGTCTGACATAATATTGTGAGAGTCCAGTCCATAGTGAATCCAACATAATAGTAAGAGTCCAGTCCATAGTGGGGCCAGCAGGACACCATCCCGAGCGGAGACGGGTCAGCAGCGCAGAGATGTTCCCAGCCGATGCACAGGCGAGCGGTCCACCCCGGGTCCCGACTCTGGACAGCCAGCACTTCATCCATGGCCACCGGACCTGTGCCCCCCGCCCTCCACAAGGAAGTGGGGAGCAGAGGAGAAAAGAAAAGAAACGGCAGATCAACTGGTCTAAAGGGGGGTTTATTTAAAGGCTAGAGTATACAAATGAGTTTTAAGATGGGACTTAAATGCTTCTACTGAGGTAGCATCTCTAATTGTTACCGGGAGGGCATTCCATAGTACTGGAGCCCCAATAGAAAACGCTCTATAGCCCGCAGACTTTTTTTGGGCTCTGGGAATCACTAATAAGCCGGAGTTCTTTGAACGCAGATTTCTTGCCGGGACATATGGTACAATACAATCGACAAGATAGGACGGAGCTAGACCGTGTAGTATTTTATACGTAAGTAGTAAAACCTTAAAGTCACATCTTAAGTGCACAGGAAGCCAGTGCAGGTGAGCCAGTATAGGCGTAATATGATCAAACTTTCTTGTTCTTGTCAAAAGTCTAGCAGCCGCATTTTGTACCAATTGTAATCTTTTAATGCTAGACATAGGGAGACCCGAAAATAATACGTTACAGTAGTCGAGACGAGACGTAACGAACGTATGAATAATGATCTCAGCGTCGCTAGTGGATAAAATAGAACGAATTTTAGCGATATTACGGAGATGAAAGAAGGCCGTTTTAGTAACACTCTTAATGTGTGACTCAAACGAGAGAGCTAGGTGGAAGATAATACCCAGATTCTTTACTGATTCGCCTTGTGTAATTGTTTGGTTGTCAAATGTTAAGGTGGTATTATTAAATAAATGTCGGTGTTTAGCAGGACCGATAATCAGCATTTCCGTTTTCTTAGCGTTGAGTTGCAAGAAGTTAGCGGACATCCATTGTTTAATTTCATTAAGACACGCCTCCAGTTGACTACAATCCGGCGTGTTGGTCAGCTTTAGGGGCATGTAGAGTTGGGTGTCATCAGCATAACAATGAAAGCTAACACCGTATTTGCGTATGATGTCGCCTAGCGGCAGCATGTAATTACTAAAGAGTGCAGGGCCAAGAACCGAACCCTGAGGAACTCTGCACGTTACCTTAACATAGTCTGAGGTCACATTATTATGGGAGACGCACTGCATCCTGTCAGTAAGATAAGAGTTAAACCACGACAAAGCTAAGACTGACATACCAATACGTGTTTTGATATGCTCTAATAAAATATTATGATCGACGGTATCGAAAGCAGCGCTAAGATCAAGAAGCAGCAACATAGATGACGCATCAGAATCCATCGTTAGCAGTAGATCATTAGTCATTTTTGCGAGGGCTGTCTCCGTAGAGTGATTTGTCCTGAAACCGGATTGAAAAGGTTCACAGAGATTGTTAGACACTAAGTGTTCATTTAGCTGCTGTGCGACAATTTTTTCGAGGATTTTCGAAATAAAGGGAAGGTGAGACACCGGTCGGTAGTCTACCATGAGGTCAGGATCAAGGTTAGGTCTTTTGAGCAGAGGATGAATAACCGCTTTCTTGAATGCTAGGGGAACAGTGCCAGAGGAAAGTGATAAGTTTACCACTCGCACCACTCCGCTAGCATCACAGCTAATGTTACCCATGCTGCTACCTCTCTGCTCAGCGAGGGTGTATGACGCGACAGTATGTGACGTATGTAAGAAGGTGCGCTTGTTTTATGTCTCTGTGAGAAGGAGAGACAAGGAAGAGTGATAAAAGCCTGTAGTGTAATGCCCGCAGCTAAAAGCAACTGCGTGAGAAGGTATACTCCAATATCACCATCTAGTCATTTTCTATATCGCACAGAGACAAACCTGCGATATATCCAGTATATTGATATATTGCCCAGCCCTAAATTCATTAATTTTCCTTTATTTAACAAGGTAAAAACTCATAGCACGTACAAATATGCATTAGACACTCTTACAGACATCACACATTGGACGTTTTTGTATGTAGGAATTGTTTTAGTTACAGTTATGTTCATAATAATAGCAGTGTGTTTAAAAAGGTGAGTAAACCTCAATATTCTTCAAATAAATTGTATTTTAATGAACACAAATGCATTGGGGATACTGCACATTCTATATGTTGACATCTTTCTTTACAAAACTCAAATGTACTGTATAAACTAAGAAAGGCTTGCAGATTCAACTTTCCTTAGAATTATTAACTATAATTTAGTTGCATAACCACAGTTTCAGATAACTGCTTCACATCTGTGGCACATGGAGTTCACCAACTTCTGGCACCGGTCAACAGGTATTGCAGCCCAGGACAATTGTACTACGTTCCACAATTCCTCTGCAGTTTTTGGTTTTGCCTCATGAACAGCATTTTTTTATGTCAGCCCACAAGTTTTCAATGGGATTAACGTCCGGGGATTGTACTGGTCACTTCATTACTTGAATTCTGTTTGTCTGGAACCATGATTTTGCTTGCTTGCTGGCATATTTGGGGTCATTGTCTTGTTGAAACACCCATTTCAAGGGCATTTCCTCTTCAGCATATGGCAACATGACTTCTTCCAGTATTCTGATGTACTCAAGCTGATCCAGGATCCCTGGTACGCTATAAATAGGACCAACACCATAGTACGAGAAACATCCCCATATCATGATGCTCGCACCACTGTCTTCACTATGTACTGGGGCTTGAATTCAGTTTTTGCAGGACGTCTGACAAACTGTCTGTGGCCGTTAGACCCAAAAAGAACAATCTTATTCTCATCAGTCCACAAATATTACACCATTTCTTTTTAGGCCAGTCAATGGGTTCTTTGGCAAATTGTAACCGCTTCAGCACGTCTTTTTTTTAACAATGGGACATTGCGGGGGCTTCTTGCTGGTAGCTTGGCTTCAGATAGATGTGGTCTGATTGTTACAGTACTCACAGGTCTGATTGTTACAGTAGTCACAGGTCTGATTGTTACAGTACTCACAGGTCTGATTGTTACAGTAGTCACAGGTCTGATTGTTACAGAACTCACAGGTCTGATTGTTACAGTACTCACAGGTCTGATTGTTACAGTACTCACAGGTCTGATTGTTACAGTACTCACAGGTCTGATTGTTACAGTAGTCACAGGTCTGATTGTTACAGTAGTCACAGGTCTGATTGTTACAGTACTCACAGGTCTGATTGTTACAGTAGTCACAGGTCTGATTGTTACAGTACTCACAGGTCTGATTGTTACAGTACTCACAGGTCTGATTGTTACAGTAGTCACAGGTCTGATTGTTACAGTACGCACAGGCCATCTTAGATCTTCTTTGATCCTCCTGGAGCTGATCATTGGCTGAGCCTTTGCCATTTTGGTTATTCTCCCATCCATTCCAATAGTCCTTTTTCTTTTTCTTCCTCGCCTTTTTAGTTTTGGCTGCCATTTTAAAGCATTTGATATCATTTTAGCTGAACAGCCTATCATTTTCTGCACTTCTTTATAGGTTTTCCCCTCTTCTATTAAATTATTAAAGGATGCTCTTCTTCTGAACAGTGTCTTCAACGACCCATTGTACTCTGTTTTTCCAAGGACAAATGCACAGCCAGCATATGCAGTGTCAGTTGCCTTGATCCTTAAATAAGGGCCACGTGTTTAACACCTTTTTTTCCCACATAATCAATGACCTCACTAATTGAACTACGCACTGCTATTTCTTTGAACACGCCCCTTTCAGTAAATGATTCAGTTTCACAGAATCAGCAGCATGCACGTCATGCCTGTTGGGTCTGTTGGTTTTCTATACCTTTACTAAACATTCTAGAAACTTACTTGCAGTGTAGAAGTTGAAATTCTAACAAAAACAGTGATTTATCTTGCTAGTGATGTGGGACTGCTATTATTTTGAACACAACTGTATATTAACATTGTACAAACATTGCTTGGAATGATGAATGAAGACTCCATACATGTAGAAACGCTATGGATGGTTTTACCTCTGGTTCAAGGCAGGAAGTTAATTTTCAACCCGCCACCCATGCATTGAGCGAACTCGTCCACAACTTTGGGTCATGGCACCAACAATAACACACCATTTTTTGTGTCTCTGCTTGTGTTTAATTAAAACTATTTGCATTATGGCCGTCAGCGAAGGAAAAAAAAACAATAAATTAGCTGCACAGTTTGATAAGCCGCAGGGTTCAAAGCGTAGGAAATAGCTAGCGGCTTATAGTCCGCAATTTACAATACTTGAAATACATTTTTTAGTTCCTTAGTTTTGCAGAGTGCCAACTTTGTTCCAGGGTCTTTCAGCTGTAGTGCTTATGCTGACAGGCTATTCAGATGCTTGATTTTCAAAATAAAGCATAAAGGAAAATTATTATATTTGAGATGTTTTGCAAACAAATTACCGTACAGCCAATAGTGTGTAAATATTAGACAATATACAGTATATCCTTTCTTACAATATATTACATTTCTTTAAATGTTTTTATTGTCGTGGCGGTGCGCTACAAACAATTACACCAGGAGACAGCCGCTACTCTCTGCAGTTTAGTAGAAAGTGGAGGAAAGAACTTGTGTGATGCACGTGTTCTGCGTCTAACCTCCCACAAGCCCACTTGTGTTGTAATCCTCTGCTGTGCTGACTAAAAAGTGGATTGTCTCCTCCTGCAGGACAACTCCGAGGACGATAAGAAAAGGGGACGGTCGACAGACAGTGAAGTTAGCCAGGTGAGATCTTTTTCTCCTGTGTGGGAACTTGCTTTCTGTCACCTTCTGCATGCCTGGTCTCTTTCTTCACATGTTTACTACCACCTTGTTTACTACCACCTTGTTAACGACCACCTTGTTAACGACCACCTTGTTAACGACCACCTTGTTAACGGCCACCTTGTTTACGGCCACCTTGTTTACGGCCACCTTGTGTACTACTTACTACCTCGTTAACTACTGCCTTGTTTATTATTACCTTATTTACGACCACCTTGTTAACGACCACCTTGTGTATTACTTACTACCTCGTTAACTACTGCCTTGTTTATTATTACCTTATTTACGACCACCTTGTGTATTACTTACTACCTCGTTAACTACTGCCTTGTTTATTATTACCTAGTTTGTTACTATTATTACTACCATGTTTATTATTACCTTGCTAACGACCACCTTGTTTACGACCACCTCGTGGATGACCACCTTGTTTACGATTACCTTGTGTACCACTTACCTCGTTAACTACTGCCTTGTTTGCTACTGCCCTGTTTATTATTACCTAGTTTATTACTATAACTATTAATGCCATGTTTATTACTACCTTGTTTATTATTACATTATTTACGAGTACCTTGTTATTACCTTGTTTACTACTACCTCTCCTGCTGGCCCCACTATGGACTGGACTCTCACACTATTATGTTACATCCACTATGGACTGGACTCTCACACTATTATGTTAGATCCACTATGGACTGGACTCTCTCACTATTATGTTAGATCCACTATGGACTGGACTCTCAGACTATTATGTTAGATCCACTATGGACTGGACTCTCACACTATTATGTTAGAACCACTATGGACTGGACTCTCACACTATTATGTTAGATCCACGATGGACTGAACTCTCACACTATTATAGAAAATGGATGGATGGATGGAACTACGGACTGAACTCTCACACTATTATGTTAGATCCACTATGGACTGGACTCTCACTATTATGTTAGATCCACTATGGACTGGACTCTCACTATTATGTTAGATCCACTATGGACTGGACTCTCACATTATTAACTAGATCCACTATGGACTGGACTCTCACACTATTATGTTAGATCCACTATGGACTGGACTCTCACACTATTATGTTAGATCCACTATGGACTGGACTCTCACATTATTAACTAGATCCACTATGGACTGGACTCTCACACTATTATGTTAGATCCACTATGGACTTGACTCTCACACTATTATGTTAGATCCACTATGGACTGGACTCTCACACTATTATGTTAGATCCACTATGGACTGGACTCTCACAC
>NC_084551.2:56787500-56795000 GCF_033978685.3 Nerophis lumbriciformis | reverse complement strand
TTTGTGGAGGCTAGAACCAATTATTCATGTTTACATTGATTCTTATGGGGAACTTGGCTTCACTATACAAACTTGTCGGTTTACCTACCATTTTCCAGAACCAATTAGTTGGTAAATGGAGGTTCCACTGTGCCTTGTTGTTTCTCACATGCTGATCTCTGCTGTCTCTTATTTTCCAGTCGCCTGTTAAAAACGGCACCCCCTCCCTGCTCTCCTCTTTCTCTTCTTCCTCCACCTCTGGCTCCTCCTCCTCCTCCTCATCGCTGGTGTCCATGGCGAGCGTGGTGGGAGGCGTGCCTGTTGTGCCGGCGAGCAGTGGCCTAATCGGGAGCTTCAGCAGTGCCGTGCAGCAGCATCAGCATCCGCCCGCAGCCCAGCAGCAAGTGCAGCAGCAGCAGCACCAAGCTCCGCCACAGAACCATTCGCAGCAGCAGCAACCCCCCCTCTGCAAACCCTCAGCACCCTCAAACAGCGCCCCCAGTCCGCCCAGCAACCTGTTACTCCCGGCACCCAGCGCCCCGTCTCTGCCCGCGCCTCCTACGCCCATTTCTTCAGCTGCCAATTCACTGTCTCAACCCACGTCTGCGTCCAGCAGTTTGGGACTCGGGCTATGCTTGAGCTTAGGCAAAGGCGGCCTCACGGGGACCAGCAGTGCCAGCCAGGCGGGTTTAGGACTGGGCGGCCACACCACTACACTGAGCTCCATGGCAGGGCTAATTTCGGGGTCCACGGCCACCCCTTACGCACAAGCGGCGGCATCGAGCGGCTTGGGTATGAGCAGCAGCACGCCGTGCAGCCTTTCAGCAGAGAGCAGCGCCTCCGTCAGCTCGTCCGGCTCCAGTGGAGTCACCAGCAACGGGGCGACGACAGGACTCGGCCTGCTGGGGTCCAGCCCGGCCCACGGCTCACTGAGCGGGAGTATTCTGAGTTTGGTTTCCGGACAAAATGTTTCCCCCGCCACCTCTCAGGGGCCCCAGAGTTCCGTCTGCGCTTCTTCCAGCGTGGTCGGCCTGATGGGAGGCGGTGTCGGGATGGTCGGGGGCGTGAGTGCCGCGCCTCCCAGACCTCTTAGTGGACTCAAGCAAAATGGAAGCACAAGTATGTCAACCTTTCTGCTTAGTGATTGTCATGGAAGTCCTGTGTCCGAATGTTGCACTTCAACCCTCAGGTTACAGCGCTGTGGTGGCGGAAAGCTCCGCAGAATCAGCTCTCAGCACGCCAAGCCAGTCTCAGAGCAGCCAGCCCTCGTCTCTCAGCTCCTCCACGAGTCAGCCGTAAGTTTGTTCCTTCTCTGCGCTTCCAACCAGGGGAAAACATGCGCTTTCTTCCCATGCAGGTTAGACAACGGCCCCACTTTAATCAGCTCCATCACTTTACCCCCCAGCTCCCCGTCACCTTCCTTCTCAGACAGCACGCCTGGCGGGGGGAACCTCCTCAACGGGCCCCACTCCTACACGCAGGCCTCAGACGGCCTCAAGGTAGAAATTATTTCCATGGTTTACCGTTTTGTTGAGACAAAGACGCTGCTACGTTGGTTAATCAGCATGTGGAGAATCCGCTATGTGTGTGATTCGAGATCACAATCTTTTAGTGATTAATCGTGCAACCTAGGGCTGGGCGATATGGCCTTTTATTAATATCTCGATATTTTTAGGCCAAGTCACGATACAAGATATATATGTGGATATTTTGCCTTAGCCTTGAATGAACACGTGATGCATACAATGACAGCAGTATGATGATTCTATGTGTCTACATTAAAACATTCTTCTTCATACTGCATTAATATATGCTACTTTTAAACTTTCATGCAGAGAGGGAAATCACAACTAAGTCAATTTAGCAAAAGTGTATTTATTAAACAATTATTAAGCAGTGGCACAAACATTCATGTCATTTCAAAACAGAAAGTGCAAGATTGTCAGAGACGTTTTAAAACAAGTTATTAGTGCACTTTTGTGCATGATGTCACTAAGATGACATCAAAACAACACTAAATTAAAGTGCACTTTTTGTACAGAACGCAACTACAATAGTTTCAAACAAATAAAGTGCACTTTTGTGCATGATGTCACACAAGATATTTCAATAAGTGTCAAATAAAAATGAGCTGCATAATAGGAAATCAAATAGTGTATGTCCTTCACTATGTGGTAGGTTCCTGCAGACGTTATCTCCTTCTGTTGTTGACTATTTTTTTTCATATGGTGTTGATGTGGAAATGGTTGCTTCGGCATTTTGTGGGTGTGGCACCGAACAGAGATGTTGACATGCAGAGTTTCAAGCACTCGACTTTTCAAATGATGCTACACATTAGCAGTAATGCTACTTTTTGTAGCAACGCTTTTGCCGCATACTTGTTAAAACATCTTTCCGCTTGAAGCCAAACCACCGCCAGACGATGGACCCTGTGCTGTTTTTCTTAGGAATTAATTATTCCTTCATTTGTTACCAGATTCGCACTTTCTTTCTCTCGTATTACCACTCGCACCACTCCGCTAGCATCACAGTTAATGTTACCCATGCTGCTACCTCTCTGCTCAGCAAGGGTGTATGAAGTGACAGTATGTGACGTATGTAAGAAGGTGCGCTTGTTTTATGTCTCTGTGAGAAGGAGAGACAAGAAAGAGTGAGTGTAGTGTAATGCCCGCAGCTAAAAGCAACTGCGTGAGAACGTATACTCCAATATCACCATATAGTCATTTTCTATATCGCACAGAGACAAACCCGCGATATATCCAGTATATTCCATATATCGCCCAGCCCTAGTGCAACCCTACTTCTATGGTTGTCATCACGCATCAAAAGTCAGTAACAAAGCTTCTCATCTCTGCTCTCCTATTCCCTCTTTAGGCTCCAGAACCCCTCATTTCCTTGAAGGCAATGGCAGAGCGGGCGGCGCTGGGCTCAGGCCTGGATGGAGAGATTCCCAACCTGCACCTAACAGAGCGAGGTGGGAACACTGCTTCACCCTCAAAACTCTCTCCATGTTGTGCTTTGTGGCAGCGCGTGCGGTTGTCAGGGCTGGCAAAATTTGGCGGCTTCGTTCTCCTTTGTTTTCGTGTTGGTTGGCTCTGCCGCACCGTCTTTCGCGCCTGGTGTTGTGCTATCGTCTGGGTGCGGACTTGTCAGGGGTTGTCCCTGGGTCGGGGGGGCCCAGACCTGGGAGTGAAGTGGCTCGGCTGGTTCTCGGTGGACAGTGGGTTCCAGGGCTGAATCGCTGCCCCACCGGCTGGTGTATGGATTTGTTTATATACCGTATTCTCCGGACCATAGGACGCACCGGATTATAAAGCGCACTGCCAACGAATGGTCTATTTTTAATCTTTTTTCATATATTAGGCACATCAAATGAGTAATTTTTTTATTTTTTGTATATGTAAAAGACTTCCTTGTGGTCTACATAACATGTAATGGTGGTTCTTTGGTCAAAATGTTGCATAGATGATGTTTTACAGACCATCTTCAAGACGCTTTCTGACAGTCGCTTCAGGATGCGCCGTTTTGTGGGCGGGTCTTATTTACGTGGCTCGCCTTCGACAGAGTCTTCTCCCTGTCATCTTTGTTGTAGCGGTGTAGCGTGCAAGGACGGGAGTGGAAGAACTGTCAAAAGATGGCGCTAACTTTTTTAATGACATTCAGACTTTACTTCAATCAATAACGGAGCAGCATCTCCTCATCCGGAATCAAACCCACCGGAAATGTGTCCCGTGAAAAACCGTCCGACCGGAGCTCTAATAACTAAAGTTCCTTGGGCGAATAATGTAAACTCACTACGCTGGTATGTTTTAGCGCTTTCATGGCGAGTTTACTGACAGATATAAGTAAGAACTTTATGGCTTCATTCACTTGTATTTGGGGTGTTCAGAATCGACATGATCATTTCGAATCGGTTGTAATCATACAGAGTGACAGCTTTATATATTATATATGACCTCTTCATCTGAAGACTATTTTCAGCCCGTTCATTGCTACAAAAGCATTGAAGTGTGTAAGCATGTTAACTGTTATCATGTACAAAGCTATGACTCTAAGGTGTATGGCGATGAAATTGGCAATTAAAAAAATAGATGTGCGTAAACAGAGGTGCGCATAATCGTAGGTGCGCGTAAATGTAAATGTGTGTAAACATAGATGTGTAAATAGTGATGTATAAAATAGATGTGTGTAAATATGGCAGTGTATATTAACATGTGTATAAATATTGTCGAAATAAAGATGTGTACGGTAAATATAGATGTATAACATTGGTGTATAAAATACAGATGTGTAAATATATGTATAGTATGGATGTGTAAATATTAAGGCTGTCAAAACGATTAAAAAATGTAATCGCAATTAAACAAAATGTATCAATTAATTGGAATTTCTTCATAGTTAACTCAAAATTATTCGCAGAAAAATATAATTTTTTGTCATTAATAAGTGTACCCTTGACAGATTATTTTTAATACCACGACTGGACAATTAATTTGATTTAATGACATGTTTTTAAACATTATGCTTTTTGAAACAGCTCAACTCAAAAAGGAAATAACCAGGTTTTTAAAGATCATTTAAAAAATGACCTGCAGTGCGTTGGTGTCTTGCCAGGGTTTGTATTTTGTAGGACTACACAATTTGTATTCCTGCTTTAGGAGCACTTGCATTTAGAGGAGAGGAGCTACACTTCCATGTTTAGAAACACACATTAATAACACAAGATGTGGATTGTTACGATCACGCTTTGACTGTCAATATTGTCAGATTTTTTTCTACCTGAATAAATGTTTCTGATATTCTGTACTTGACATGTTGTACAAGTTAATGGCATTCATATCACTGCATTTTAACCTTCTCTACCTATTTATGAACACAATGTAATATTCAGCCTGTTAAACATTCTGCAATTGCAGACTATCAATCAGAACAGATTATGAAGGAATACACTATAGCGATGGTCCTATTGTGTAGTGAAGTGTAATTACAGGATGTGGGCTGCAGAGGGCAGTGGCAGGCATGCCTGCAGCATTAAAGCTAGTCTCAGGTCTGGTAGCGAAGAAGAAGAGGAGATTGTTCAAAGACAATCTTCTTCCTTCATGTCGCCGCTGCCATGACAACACACTTCATTTCAACACAGCATGATGGAATTGTAAGACGGAAGGCAGTGTACACCCTGGACAAACTGTCACCCAGAAAATATATTTGAACATCAACTAGTGAGGTATTTACATGATTTACTTCTATTGTTACCTTTTCTGAGAAACCGCATGTTCCAAATGGATACAAAACATGTCCACTGTGGAGGACACTGCTTCTCATAAAGTCCAAAGTTGAAAGACAAAGTAAACATGACTACATCATTGTTACACTGCATGTGTACTTTGTCACTTCATAGGCACGCAACTGTTGTCTTTTTTAGATTTGCTTGAAACTGGATAAATGAAAGTATTCTTAGTGAGGGACTTGTTCCACATTTGGTAAGTGACAGTAGGTCCGGGCTGTGTCCGAGCTTGCTCTAGCGTAGAGTCAAGTGTGACTCAAACAGTAATCTTTGTTCCTAGTTTACTAGAATGGTCATGAATTAGAGTTGGATCACAGTGATCAGCTGTAAGCAGATTTCCTCCATCAAGCAATGGCGACAATATCTGTTAGAGGTTACAAAGCAACGCTACTCGGTATAATCCTGCACGGGACAATCCGCTTTAATCATTTTAAATAAGTGATTTAGAGATCAGATGGTATGAAAAAATAAATCGTGATAATTTTTTCTGCCATTTTGCCCAGGCCTATGTTCCAGTCGTTTTCCCAAAATGGAATAAATTCATTTTTGTCCACAAATACTAAGACACAATACCCTATAATGCAAGGGTGTCAAACTCATTTTAGATCGGGGGCCACATGGAGAAAAATCACAGCATGATAACTTATAAATATAGACAACTTCAGATTGTTTTCTTTGTTTAAAAATAGAACAAGCACATTCTGAAATTATACAAATCATAATGTTTTTTTTACAACTACCTGTTGTGGTTAATAGTATATATACTTTATTTGTCGTTATTTATATTTTCTAAATAAATGATGTGATAATGTTCATCAGTCAACTCATTGGTGTTCATTTTCAATCTATCAAGATTATAAATTATATCAAAATCAAATTACAGAATGTTATTTTTGTAGTATGATAATTTTTCTCGACTGATGTACCAATATGTGGTTTATTTTGTGCACATGTAGCATCATCTACAAAGATACAAAGACTTGCTATTGCGACATCCAGTGGACATTTAGAACAGCAGTTTTTCATGAAAAAATTTCAGGTTAATTTTTATACTTTGCAAACTCATCCCGAGGGCCGGATAAAACCTGTTCACGGGCCTGACCCGGCCCTTGGGCCGTACGTTTGACACCCCTGCTATGACAAGTGAACACTTTCCCGGTGCACTGTTCCTGCACTATTAAAAAATCATGTTTGTAGTAATAAATATGATTAGCATTATGTTGGTCTTCAAATACAGTAAGCGTGTTTATCCTAAACATGTCTGCCACTTCATTTTACACACTCGGACTTTTATTTTGGGACATATAACAATAATATCACACGGTGGCTTTAATACCGTGATAATATGGTGGGGTGAGATTTTGATACGGACACATCCCTCATGAATATAGAGGTGTTGTGTAAAATGGGTTACATCCAATCCACTTTTATTTCAATAGCACATTTCAATAAACAAACGTTTGTATGGATGTTCTCATTCATCCAGGTCATTGTATTTATTTCTCATGTTCTGTCTTTGTAGCTTTGATGTGAGCTACCAAGCTGCATGGCTCTAAAAATAGCTAAAATGCAGGAGAAGTGAAACGTTTAAAAAAAAAGTAGCTAAGTTACTGCCAAGCTAGCAGAAAATGTAGTTCAGCTACGTGACTTAGACTTGTTATGTATGCAGGAGGGAGTTGACTGCACAGACACAAGGGGGGGCGGTATAGCTCTATGAATTGTATTATATATATTATAATATATATGATAACCATCAATAATACTATAAATTAAACGTGGGGAAATGGAGTGTGACTAGATCCAAGGTGTGTGTTTGAGGCTGTGTGTGATTTAGCTGTAGTGTTTTACCAAATGTTGAAACGAGGAGAAGGAACAAGGCAGGAATTCAGTCCGTGGGGCAGGCAGATGATCCAGGGCGAGAGAGAGGCGTCAGAGTCCGTGTCCATGCGAGGGGTCGAGGATCGAGGGTGGCAGTCCAAAGTCCAAAAGGGAAGTTGAGGTGCACAGCTCGATCACGCGGGGACGAAGGCAGATTGCTGGGGAGAGGACGACAAGGAAGAACAATGAAACACGGAGGGGAAAACGCAGAGAGAGCATAAAGCTGGGTTATCGGCTTACAGTCCAGAAGACTAAGTTTCGGCGAGTATCCTTGGGTACACAGGTCTAAATACAGCTCGTCCTCATCAGTCCCAGGTGTGTTGATTGCTGATCGCCCACAGCCTTGCCGGCATGTGGGC
>NC_084551.2:56777500-56782500 GCF_033978685.3 Nerophis lumbriciformis | reverse complement strand
TATATATATATACGTATGTATGTCCTTCAATGTGTCCTGTGCAGCCACTCAGACAAATCATATAGTAGATGTAGATGATCTATATCTGCTCAACACATTTACTTAAGAAAATAAGTGTTGGATACTTCTCTTGTTGCCTTACTTTGTATTTAACCAGTTTTCTTAAGTAATATAGTAATTGATCAGGGCTGTTTACCTTATTTAGTATCCAGTGTTGTTGAAAAAAAAAAGTATCGATTTTGAATCAAGAATCGATTCATTACTCCCAAGAATCGATTTGAATCGTGTGGTGGCCAAATATTTACAAGCTTAATAATGATTGACAGCCTTTGCCGTGAAGCTCACAAGTGAGCTCATGTGCATCCTGTTTCTGCTGATCCTCCTTGAGATGTTCCTACAGCTTCATTGGAGTCCACCTGTGCTCAATTCAGTTGGTTGGAAAGGCACACACCTGTCTGTATATAAGGTCCACACCTGACAGTGTATGGCAGAGCACACACCAAGAATGAAGTCCAAGGAATGGTCTGTAGACCTCCGAGACAGGATGGTCTCCAGGCACAAACCTGGGGAAGGGTACAGAACAATATCTGCTACCTTGAAGGTCCCAATGAGCAGAGTGGCCTCCATCATCTGTACATGGAAGAAGTTTGGAACCACCAGGACTCCTCCTGGAGCTGGTCTAAACTGAGCGATGTTGGGAGAAGGGCCCTGGCCAGGGAGGTGACCAAGACCATGGTCACTCTACTCTGTCAGGGCTACAGCATTCCTCTGTGGAGAGAGGAGAACCTTCCAGAAGGACAACCATCTCTGCAGCAAACCACCAATCAGGCCTGCAGGGTAGAGTGGCCAGACAAAAGCCATTTCTGAATCAAAAGTTTTCACCTGAAAGACTCTCAGACCAGGAGAAACTGAATTCTCTGATCTGACGAGACAAAGATTGAAGTCTTTGGCGTGAATGCCAGGCATCATGTTTGGAGGAACCCAGGCCAATAGCATTCCTACAGGGAAGCACGGAGGTGGCAGCATCATGCTGTGGGGATGCTTTTCAGCGGCAGGAACTGGGAGTCTAGTCAGGATAGAGGGAGAGATGAATGCAGCAATGTACAGAGACATACTGGATGAAAACCAATGCTTCCCATCCAACCTGATGGAGCTTGAGAGGTGCTGCAAAGAGTAATGGGCCAAACTGCCCAAAGATAGGTGTGTCAAGCTTGTGGCAACGTATTCAAAAAGACTTGAGGCTGTAATTGCTGCCAAGGGTGCATCAACAAAGTATTGAGCAGAGGCTGCCAATACTTACGCACATGTCATTTTTGTACTTTTTTGATTTTTGATACATTTGCAAAAAGCACTTAAAATGTTTGCACATTATCATGGGGTGCTGTGTGTAGAAGTTTGAGGAAAACAATGAATTAGGTGTGTTATGTGAATAAGGCTGTAACATAACAACATGTGGAAAAAGTGAAGCGCCGTGAATACTTTCTGGATGTACTCTATACATTTTTATTTCAGATGTAACTTCTTGATCATAATCCCTGAGCTATCAAGGCAGAGAGGAAATGTCAACACAAGTATGGAAAAGACTCAAACCATGTCAACAAAATAGTCAAATCACATGTGAACCCTTGACAAAAAGCTCTAAAAATCATGAATGTTTAAGAAATGCTCGATAAAGTGTAAGAAAATAGTGTGAAAATGTAAACAAAGAGAAACCTGAGAACTATTTTCCGCAAGTTTAGTGGCAGGAAGTTACAGCTGTGCTCTAAAGGGTGAGTGCGGCTTAGGTGGTGTGGTATTAGCGCTCTTGCCTTGCATCATTTACACACCACCTTGGTCTGACTATGGTCCCTTTTTGGGGAAAAAAAAAACCTGTCCAGGTGACTTTTCCTATTTTATCCACAATTTCTAAATGTTGACTTTCTCTTCTCACTCCTTGCAAAGAATCAACCAATCTTGATAGTTGATACTGTCACCTGATTGGCTATTAGCGTGCCACACCCGCTGATCAGTGATCACACACACTACTATTACTACCAGGGGGAAATAACGAGCAACAATTCAGTGAAGTGATAAGCATGTCATCCTATAACGGCCCGTTTCAGCCACTTATTAACAACAATCCAGTCAACACATGTAACAAAGCTGCCAGTACTCCTTGAAACTGCCAATGCTAAGCTAACAAAGACAGCCAAGCTAATGTCACATCACCTGGCTACACCTCACACTCTGCTCTCAGGAAACATCTCTCAACTGCTCACACGAGACGTTTGAGGGTCTAGAAAAAAAAAGCAAGGTATTGTTTACTGTCCCCAGTTATCATTGACATTTTTAAAGAGTAATTCAGTTATTTGTAGGGAAAGTCAAGTAACTAGACCATATTTTCCGGACTATAGAGCGCGCGGATATATACGATACATACATTTTAGAAGGGAAACAAAATGTTTCCATAAATTAGCCACACCGGACTATAAGTCGCAGATATATATATTGTGAAATTAGTTATTTACACAGAAAGTTTATTTACATACCTTAATTGTTTCCAAACGGTGTCTGTAACAGGGCAGTAAAACGGCTGATCAAACAAAACAGAAGTCATCGTCATGGACCCTCCTATCAGCTAAACAGACTCAGTAACCCCACGGTGACCTTTTGGTGAATTTACTGAGGAATTTGTGAAAGTGAAACAACACAAAAAGAACGCCGTTGGTAATGTATATTACTAACATAAACATGTTAGCATATTAGCTAATGCTAACAAAGCTTGCTTCGTTACACTGCAATGGCACGCACAAATATGCTTGAATAAACACTCCTACAGACGTCACACATGGGACGCTTTAATAAGTAAGAATTGTTTTAGTTATATTGTAAAACTTAGAAATGTTGCTTGGAGCGATGCATGAAGAATCCGCACAGGTAGAAACGCTATGGACAGCCACTTCTACTTCCGGTTTAAAGCTTTAGACAACAGGAATTCACATTTACCCAGCAGCACTGGCAGTGTGCGAACGCCAAAGCACCATTTTCAGGGTCTTTGCTGTGTCTTGTTTTTTTTAAACTATCTGCATTATAGTTGTCAGCGAAGAAATATCCATCAATTAGTTTTAAAAGCCGCAGGATTTAAAGCGTAGGAAGAACGTAGCCGCTTATAGTCCGGAATGTAGGTGAATCATTTCAATAAAACAGTCACTAACTGAAGTAGGACATGGGTAATACATTTATTTTAGGTGGCATTAAAAATCATTGAATTAGACTTGCCAATAAAAGCATAACACAATCACTTACAGTACAATGTCTGCTCTCACTGGGATAAAGACTGATGGGATGTTTATATCTTCCCCTTCACTTGAACAATTCATCAGAATCCTCACAAAGCTTCAAAAAAATAAGGTGCTGCAAATAAGCCTCTTTTGGCGTCTTTCTGGCCATCTCCAGGTCTAAGTTGGATGTCAAAGTTAACCAACTTGTGGGTTTATGTCCACAACCTTCTACTATCCAGGATTTATTTATCATCTACAATGAACTTTCACCAACTCTGAGGCGATGCAGCAGCTCAATATAGCAGCATCAGCTAGTTAACTCTGTCATCACAACACTCCTAAAAGTAGTTCCTCTGCATTAGCGCTTGTAATAAGAAAATGGCTAATACTTGTCAGTATTTTGGAGGTCTTTATCCAATATGTAGTAATAGTGTACTGCCATTGTTAGCCTTATTGGAGCACTTGGAATGCATGAAAAAAATAGACATTTTCTAGTCTTCCATAAGGATTGTGATTGACGCTCCAAAAAAGTGCAGTTCCCCTTTCAGAAAAGGAGCGCTTGATTTGCTCCTGTTTGATTGCTGCTAACGAGGCGCTGTGTGCTTGCAGGGCACTTACATTTACTTTGACTATGAGAAATGGGGCCAGAGGAAGAAGGAGGGCTTCACCTTCGAGTACAGGTACCTGGAAGACCGAGATCTGCAGTGACGCCCCCGACACGGAGAGACAAAACAAAAAGTACTGCTGTCCACATTCCCAGACTGAAGTCCAAAAGTGTGGCTAGAGATTGTGATGTGTAGTAGAAAGGTGTCCCTCAACGTGGAGGCCGGTGTCTGTACAGGCTGGCGTCTCACATCCCAGCAGAACGCCCTGTGGGCTCACCCGCCGACGCCACCCCCCACTTTCTCTGCTCGCAGGTGTGCCCCGTCCGGAGCCATGCATGTTTCACCTTTTCTTTTCTCTTTCCTTCAACAACAAATCTTCTCCGGTCTTGCTCTTGTATTTCCTGTCACCTGCTGCTCCACAACGGGGACGTTCCTCTCCAGACCCTGTGATGCCTGTTGAACATAGCGAGCGCTTATCAAAGTTTGATATTTGTCGGAGGGTGAGCGCAGGGCCTCTCCCTGTGCCAGGGACAGCGTCCGTATTGGACTTGGATTAAATTGCTATGCAATTGAACTGGTCTCTGACTCCCTCTCTTGACCCTGATGATGTTTGGGAGACACACCTTGTCACCTGTGACTCTGCACCTGCTCAACTTGTGGACAAACGCTCGCCTTTTGGAAGCTCTTTGTGGCGTTTGCTGAGGTCGGCGTGTTCTGTGGTGGTGACTGGAGAAGGGGGGGAGGAATTGTCAACACATCTAGAAACTTCTCCGCTTGTCTGCTCACAGATCCACCATGCAGACGTCTAACATTTCAATAAATACTCACCAGAGTTTGTGTTCACGAGAAAAATACATTTATTGACATGAGGAATCCAACTGGACTTCAATCTTCACCATGTTGGAGGAATAGTTGTGCTTTGCTTGGGGCCTGTGGGTGGACCACCTCCAGCCCCTGTGGGTGGACCACCTCCAGCCCCTGTGGGTGGACCACCTCCAGCCCCTGTGGCTGGACCACCTCCAGCTCCTGTGGCTGGACCACCTCCAGCCCCTGTGGGTGGACCACCTCCAGCCCCTGTGGCTGGACCACCTCCAGCCCCTGTGGCTGGACCACCTCCAGCTCCTGTGGCTGGACC
>NC_084551.2:56732500-56765000 GCF_033978685.3 Nerophis lumbriciformis | reverse complement strand
CTTCCGCCCGATTGTAGCTGAGATAGGCTCCAGCGCACCCCGCGACCCCAAAAGGGAATAAGCGGTAGAAAATGGATGGATGGATGTCCATGAACCATAGAGACATTATAAATAATTCTGATCACATTTAAAACATATAACATAAATTAATGGTGATAATAAAATGTAATGCTAAAATTAATAAGTTAGGATAAAATCACAGTGATTGATAATATGTCATATCATGGTTGACAACATTATGGTTCAGTTGATGAATTCATGTTTATTACTTACATTATGATGATTCAAGATAGATACATTGTTTTATGTTCATGTTTACTTGTAGGTTATTACCTGCTTCTGCTGCTGCTGCTACTGTTTCTGCAATAGTACCAAATAAAACAAGCAAAAGAGTGCAGTGCGAGTAATTCCTTTTATGCTGAGTGACGACCCCTATTCAGAGGGCCAATACGGAAAAAAACTGAACAGTATGTATGTATATATATATATATATATATTATATATACATATATACAGCCCATTCTTTCACAAATGTTTGTAGAAACAGTCTCCATGCCTAAGTGCTTGATTTGATACAGCTGTGATTAGTGATTAGGACACCTGATTCTCATCATTTGGATGGGTGGCCAAATATATTTGACAATATAGTGTAACAGGGTTCTTACGCAGGATTGTGCCAATTTCAGTACATACTTTTAAGCACCAAAGTTTGAGTTCAGTTTAAAAAGCATTTATTAATAGGAGAAATCCAACAAAACAAAATCTTACATCTTGGATTCCTTCTTGACCTTGACAAACTCGGCCATGTTGGAGAAATATTTCTGGTTGGCCTCGGCCACCTTCTTCTCTGCGGCTTGTGGGTTGACGATCTCCAGCCCCTGTGGACCGAGGCAAGGTGGATCAGCACCACGGCGAGAGCAGCAAGAAGGGACTCGGAAAGTTACCTGCAGAGGTGTGAAGGCCACGCTGGAGCTGGTTCCTGACGAGCGATCTCGCACCGTCGACTTTCCTCCGTACGTCATGCTCTGCTTCTGCAGCGTCCTCTGGTGCCGGACAACAACATTACATCACCACTCTGGTCTCACACCAGTTATGTCCACTCACGCCCCCCACAGAAGAATATTATTTACACCCCCTGAAATTAATCTTGTTTTTTATCTGTATTTTTACTGTGGTGGTCAAAAGTGTAAAGAACATCATGTCATGGCTGTCTGGACTTTACAATCATTTCTACAACTCTTATTTTTTTGTGATAGAGTGATTGGAGCACATACCGTATTTTTCGGACTATAAGTCGCAGTTTTTTTCATAGTCTGGCCGGGGGTGCGACTTATACTCAGTGAAATGATTAACACATTACCATAATATATTAAATAATATTATTGAGCTCATTCACGTAAGAGACTAGAGCAGGTGTCGGCAACAAAGAACCATTTGAGCCCGTTTCCCACCAAAGTTAACCCACCTAGAGTCGCAAAACTCTGTTTGAGCCCTAAAATGACTACTTTTAGTTTCATTACATTTAAGCTATAGTATTTATGAAATCAAACACTAGACAGAATATGACATAGCAAGTATTTTTGCTCTGATCAGCTTTCCGCAACAGAATTGATTAACGTGGACCCCGACTTAATTAAACAAGTGTAAAAACTTATTGGGGTGTTACCATTTAGTGGTCAATTGTAGGGAATATGTACTGTACTGTGCAATCTACTAATACAAGTCTCAATCAATCAAAGTTCCGAAACTGCTCTTTTTCGGTCATCTCCAGCTTGCTAGTATTTTTCCGCCAATACTGTGTGTTTGTTCTGGAAATGTATTTGATTTTTTGTTGTTTGCTATTTTCTCCCCACATATTAAGCACACAGGTGAACCAACCTCATCAACAGTAAACGCAAATGAAACTGTAAACTGTCTAGCATTAAATGTTTTATTTTCATCAGAAATGTTTCTCTTTTTGATTTGTCCATTGCTAATTTACTGGGGGTTGACCACTAAGAACAATGCAATTGCTTGGCAGCAAAAGATGACCCATCGGGGGTGTTACGTACATTGATAGACAAAATATTGCAAGATCACAAACTCTAAAATAAAAACGGCTACATTAAAATAGACTAACTAAATAAATTAAAATTAAATAGCCATTTTTATTTACATTTTTTAAAAGCCAAAGGGAGCCAGGCTGGAGGCATGAAAGAGCCACATGCAGTTCCAGAGCTGTGGGTTGCAGATTTCATGGGATTTAGCGATTAGGAGTGACAGATTGTTTGGTAAACGTATAGCATGTTCTATATGTTATAGTTATTTGAATGACTCTTACCATAATATGTTACGTTAACATACCAGTTGGTTATTTATGCCTCATATAACGTACACTTAATCAGCCTGTTGTTCACTATTCTTGATTTATTTTAAATTGCCTTTCAAATGTCTATTCTTGCTGTTGGCTTTTATCAAATACATTACCCCAAAAAATGCGACTTATACTCCAGTGCGACTTATGTTTTTTAATTCTTTATTATGCATTTTCAGCCGGTGTGACTTATACTGCGAAAAATACGGTACAGATAAAAAGGTCACATACCAAAATGTACTTAAAATACACTGATTTTGGATTAGAAATGTAATCATTTTGAAAAATAAATGACATAATTTAAAAAAAAAAACCTAAAAGTGCATTTATAGTGGCTTTCTAAATCAATGAAAAAAGTGGATTTAAAAGCTTCAGTTGAGGGAGAAATTATTACCGTACAATAAATAAATCCATGGGGCATTTATTTTTATGATAATACATTTCAAAAATATGAATTGAAAACAGAATGAGTAAAATGAATATCTGGTTATTTGTAAAAAAAAAATGCTATAATTATAATAAATAAATGATAGATTAGTTATTGGCAGAAATAACCTCTTTAAAGTTATGATAAATGAACTGTTAATACTAATAAAAAATGACACATTAAAATACATCAAACGGGACAAATACAACAGTGCTAAATAATAGAAGATCTCACCTGCAGTGATTTGGAGATTCTGGCCTTGGTGGCGTCGTTGACCTGAGCTTGTCTGACACGACCACTGCCGCTCTTCCCCAGCTGACCCAGACTGAAGCCCAGGTCCTCCTGGTACGCGTCGTCTTCAATCTGCGGCAGGAAAACGTTCAAAAATCAAGCTCAAACATTGAAGCGTATTCTTTTTGGGGGTGATTTGTAACCTCTGCAAAGGTCATCCTGTTGGCGTGTTTACGGATCTCCGTCAGACCGAGTCGCTCCTTCATCTTGCGATACCTGCGCACGCACAGAGAAGGCAGGAAGTGCTTTTGCTTGGCGTGTGTCGTCATACCGAAGGCAACGTTGTCATGCTCCAAACCTCCTTCCTCCTCTCTTCTTCCTCTGCCCGTCCAGCGGCGCCGGAAGTGGCTTGACTTGTTTGACTGGCGGAGGCTCCTGCCATTTGTCAAACTTCCTCTCGATTTCTTCCTTCAGGTCGTAGCCGACCTGCACAGAGAGACGTGCGTTGGTATGACGAGGACGGCAGGATCATGTCGTGGCAAGTCTGAACCGGAGATGGCGTCCTGTCAACACGTGTTCCCCACAGTCAGGCAACCAATGTGTGTGGGCGGGAGTGTTCGGTGTCCAAATCACCTCATCAGATCATTTGCACAATTGGCTAAGACTCATCTATTTTTTTTAAGGTTATAAATATTGTATATTTTAAACAAATCTGTTTTGTTTGTGCATTTTGATTTGTCTTTGAAGACAAACCTAACAGTCCAGTTGCGATCCATTGAATGCCCTGAGAATAAATGATATATGCCATTCAAAGACACAAATATGGGGCTCCTGTCAGACCCATAACTCAGTGACATACACTCTATAGGCAGAAATCATATGCCTTACTTATTTCTTGTTGAGTTAATGATTACTGATTAGGCATACTAGCGCTGTGTCAAGTAAAAAGTGGCAACCATTCTAGTAAACATCTATTTCACCGTTACAAGCTCAGGAATGTGCTTGCGTATTACGCTTTTTTTCCCCCATAATAATGTTTTTATGATCGTGAGAAGCTGAAATGGAACTCGGGAATAAAATTAAATGAATTGTCCAGCCTTTTGTCATCCAATAACACCACGTTGCAATGCTTATTAGTGATCAGCGCCGATATGTGGCATTTTGACATATACCGTATTTTTGACGAAAAAATATTTTTGGAACATCCCACAGGTGAACAGGAAAATTGGGAACAGGTGGGTGCCATGATTGGGTATAAAAGTAGATTCCATGAAATGCTCAGTCATTCACAAACAAGGATGGGGCGAGGGTCACCACTTTGTCAACAAATGCGTGAGCAAATTGTTGAACAGTTTAAGAAAAACCTTTCTCAGCCAGCTATTGCAAGGAATTTAGGGATTTCACCATCTACGCTCCGTAATATCATCAAAGGGTTCAGAGAATCTGGAGTAATCACTGCACGTAAGCAGCTAAGCCCGTGACCTTCCATCCCTCAGGCTGTACTGCATCAACAAGCGACATCAGTGTGTAAAGGATATCACCACATGGGCTCAGGAACACTTCAGAAACCCACTGTCAGTAACTACAGTTGGTCGCTACATCTGTAAGTGCAAGTTAAAACTCTCCTATGCAAGGCGGAAACCGTTCATCAACAACACCCAGAAACGCCGTCGGCTTCGCTGGGCCTGAGCTCATCTAAGATGGACTGATACAAAGTGGAAAAGTGTTCTGTGGTCTGACGAGTGCACATTTCAAATTGTTTTTGGAAACTGTGGACGTCGTGTCCTCCGGACCAAAGAGGAAAAGAACCATCCGGATTGTTATAGGTGCAAAGTGGAAAAGCCAGCATGTGTGATGGTATGGGGGTGTATTAGTGCCCAAGACATGGGTAACTTACACATCTGTGAAGGCACCATTAATGCTGAAAGGTACATTCAGGTTTTGGAGCAAAATATGTTGCCATCCAAGCAACGTTACCATGGACGCCCCTGCTTATTTCAGCAAGACAATGCCAAGCCACGTGTTACATCAACATGGCTTCATAGTAAAAGAGTGCGGGTACTAGACTGGCCCGCCTGTAGTCCAGACCTGTCTCCCATTGAAAATGTGTGGTGCATTATGAAGCCTAAAATAGCACAACGGAGACCCCCGGACTGTTGAACAACTTAAGCTGTACATCAAGCAAGAATGGGAAAGAATTCCACTTCAAAAATGTGTCTCCTCAGTTCCCAAACGTTTACTGAGTGTTGTTAAAAGGAAAGGCCATGTAACACAGTGGTGAACATGCCCTTTCCCAACTACTTTGGCACGTGTTGCAGCCATGAAATTCTAAGTTAATGATTATTTGCAAAAAAAATAAAATAAAGTTTATGAGTTTGAACATCAAATATGTTGTCTTTGTAGCATATTCAACTGAATATGGGTTGAAAATGATTTGCAAATCATTGTATTCCGTTTATATTTACATCTAACACAATTTCCCAACTCATATGGAAACGGGGTTTGTACGTGAAGGAGTCCACAATTGTTTAATTTAAATGTTCGCAATATTTCGGGGTTCCTCACGAGGAAACCTTACGATGTATTTGTCAGAATAATTGTATGTAAGTTATCACAAAACTTTGTGTTCCCATAAGTTCCTGGCGAGCAGACAAAACTTGTCTTTGTTCTTACCAAGCAAAAGACTTGTAAAACTCCACTGTGTACGATGGGAAGCGACATGAAGGTGTCGGTTTCTTTGATCTATTGTAATCCACAGGAAGATCTTGTCTTGACCCGAGATCTACAAAGCGGAGAGGAAGCAAGACATAATGCAAGCTCCAGGCATCTTTTCTTTGAACTGTTTTGTGACCGAGGGCAACGGCTGTTTACGACCCCCTCGCCCCTTACAAACAGCTGTTGCCATGTAATCAGGGAAAGTCCAAATAAAAGAAGAGGCGTGCAATCCTTTCGTCAGAGCGTGGTGGAAGACTGTACAAGAGTACAGCCCAGACGTTTCTCCTCATTGAGCTAAACTGAATCCTGTCTCTGTTGAATTCCTTGCTTCTTGTCTGTTTAATAGATGTCATCTGTGTTTGAACCTGACAGTATTAAATCCATACAGTGTTATAAAATGAGTTATTGCGATGTAGAGAAATGACATATTTTTACCAATTCTCCCAGATGTGCCATATTTTGAAATACAAATGTTGATGCTCCTCTTAGATACACGTAATAAAAGCTGTTTGAGTTTGTTGTTGTTGCTAAATTAAGCTCAACACAAAACATTATGTCGCTACAGGTCCCACCTTTCCTTATAAATACTGTATTTTCTGAACCATAGGGTGCACCGGATTATAAAGTGCACTGTTGATGAGCGGGTCTATTCAGGTCTCTTTTCATACAAAAGGTGCACCGGATTATAAAGCGCAATAAAAGGAGTCATATTAATATTATTTTTTTCTACATTTAAAAGACTTTCTTGTGGTCTACATAACATGTAATGGTGGTTCTTTGGTCAAAATGTTGCATAGATGATGTTTTACACATCATCTTCAAGTCGCTCTCTGACAGTCGCGCCAGGAGGCACCGTTTTGTGGGCGGTCTTATTTATGTGCCTCCACTGTGACAGCGTCTTCTCCACGTGTAGCGTGCAAGGACGGGAGTGGAAGAAGTGTCAAAAGATGGAGCTAACTGTTTTAATGACATTCACACTTTACTTCAATCAATAACGGAGCAGCATCTCCTCATCCGTGGCTCACTAGTGCAACAACAACAACAACGCCGGAAATGTGTCCTGTGAAAAAACTTCCGACCGGAACTCTAATAACTAAAGTTCCGTTGGTGAATAATGTAAACTCACTACACTGGTATGTTTTTAGCGCTTCCATAGCTGCTTTATATTAGAAATGGCAACAGCTGAGGGTGAATGTCCCATAACAAGAAGATAAGAGAAAAAGAAGAAGATTATCGACTACTTCAGGACTTATGCAGATCCCAAATACACATCAGCAGGTACCAGCAGGTAAGAAAAGTGCCCTTTGCATAATATTGCAAAACAAAACGCCAGCTAATATGTCACACCATAGTAGTACTTGTATCTCTGACTACGGTAGCCGTAACGGGCCGACAATCCATCAAACGGTGCGGCTTCAAAGTCATACTAAAACAATTTGACAGATTTTTGCGTGCCGTGTGTAATGTTCTTTATTTTCAATGGAACATTTATAGTTTTGGTGTCGTTTACTGCCGTCATATTGCAGTCCACACATATCTCTTATTATAGACTGCCATCTACTGGTCACACTTATTACACCGTGTACCAAATAAAATAGCTTCGAGGTTGGTAAGCACGACCAGAATTCTGTACTAGACGCACTGTCCATTTTTGAGAAAATGAAAGAATTTTAAGTGCGCCTTATAGTCCGAAAAATACGGTAAAGTTAAAAAAAAACAACTTCAAAGCCTTTTCCAGATGTTTACTGACATATTATTCATGCTTACTGTATTTTTCGGACTATGAGTCGCACCGGAGTATAAGTCGCACCGGAGTATAAGTCGCACCGGCCGAAAATGCATAATAAAGAAGGGAAAAAACATATACCGTATTTTCCGCACTATAAGGCGCACCTAAAAACCACAAATTTTCTCAAAAGCTGACAGTGCGCCTTATAATCCGGTGCGCCTTATATATGGGTTAATATTAATATTAATTTTCATAAAGTTTAGGTCTCGCAACTACGGTAAACAGCCGCCATCTTTTTTCCCCGTAGAAGAAGAAGAAGCGCGCGGTGCATGCTGGGATATGTGACGTTTCATTTCCATTTGTGTGTTTATGTAAAGACCCCAAAATGGCTCCTATTAAGTGTGTTGTCTGTCTAATTATAAATAATGCAGACGAGGCGTGTTAACTGAGTTCTCAACGTTTACTCACAGCGTGCTCATAACCACATTCTAACTGCCAGCATACAACAACGCTTCTCAGGGCTACCGCGCATGCTCGTCACTATCGTTGCATGCTGGGTAGTGTAGTTGTTATATTTGCTAGCTCATAACATCACATTAAGAGACACGCTTACGCGCTTAATTCAATACTCGCCGTCATTCCGGGTGGATTGACAAAAGACCTCCAGCCGCTACATATTGGTGTCAACAGGGCATTCGAAGCTAGACTGCTAACTGCGTGGGAACAATGGATGACAGAGGGCGAACACACGTGACGTTCACCAAGACAGGGAGACAGCGCCAGACGACATACGCCAACATCTGCCAGTGGATCGTAAATGCCTGGGCAGATATTTCGGTCACAACTGTGGTCCGAGCTTTCCGGAAGGCAGGATTCACAGAACTGCTGGACAACAGCGACACTGACTCCGATTACTTCGACGAGACGGAGCCGGCCATTTTGGATCCCACATTCGCCCAACTTTTCAATTCGGACACCGAAGGAGAAGAATTCGAGGGATTTATGAATGAAGAATAACTTCAGAAAGTGAGCGTTATGTTTATTTTGTGTGTTGTGACATTAACGTTCGAGCAACATTATGTTGCTATTGCTCTGCACTATTTTGAATTTTACTATGTTTGTGATTGCACATTTGCGTACATTTTGGGAGTGAACAGAGTTGTTAGAACGCTGGTTTTTAATATATTATTAAAGTTTGACTGACCTATCTGACTGTTTTTTTGACATTCCTTTAGCGCAGTTAGATGCGGCTTACAACACGGGGGCGGCTTATAGGTGGACAAAGTTTTGAAATATGCCGTTCATTGAAGGCGCGGCTTATAACCCACGGCGCCTTATGGTGCGGAAAATACGGTATAAGTCACACTGGAGTATAAGTCGCATTTTTGGAGGAAATGTATTTGATAAAAGCCAACAGCAAGAATAGACGTTTGAAAGGCAATTTAAAATAAATCAAGAATAGTGAACAACAGGCTGAATAAGTGTACGTTATATGAGGCATAAATAACCAACTGGTATGTTAACGTAACATATTATGGTAAGAGTCATTCAAATAACTATAACATATAGAACATGCTATACGTTTACCAAACAATCTGTCACTCCTAATCGCTAAATCCCATGAAATCTTATACGTCTAGTCTCTTACGTCAATGAGATCAATAATATTATTTGATATTTTACGCTAATGTGTTCATCATTTCACTGAGTATAAGTCGCACCCCAGGCCAAACTGTGAAAAAAACTGCGACTTATAGTCCGAAAAATACGGTAAATAACTTTCACTGCAAATATCAGTGATCGGCCTCTTTGACTACTAATAATGGGTATCGGCCTCTCACGATTATATGCTTGCATGGGATCTGACTGGGGTTCCTAATGAAAAGTCCGGAGCTCACCTTGCCATCGCAGCTCTCGTGAAAGCCGTCCACTCTTGCAGCCAGCGTGCACTTGGCAGACACCAGGCGAGCCGCCTTCCTCCTGAGGTCCTGAAAGGTGACGTTGAGATGTGAAGCCAAGCATGGATAAATGCATGAATGAATGAATGAATGAATGAATGATGCTCACAGGCGGCAGCGTCTGTACCACGTCACAGTGATAGATGAAGCCAGTGTGCGGCAGCAAGGAGGTGCTGCTGAAGCCAGAGAGAGTTCTCCTTTGGGCTCCCAGCAGCATCAGGTTGCAGGCGGGCATCTTGGACAGGTTGGTGAGGCCCCCAGCAATACCTGGTAGGACATCAGAGACAATAAGAGACAGGGAAGACTAGGAAGGACATCAGAGACAATAGGAGACAAGGAAGACTAGGTAGGACATCAGAGACAATAAGAGACAAGGAAGCCAAGGAAGACTAGGTAGGGCATCAGAGACAATAAGAGACAAGGAAGACTAGGTAGGACATCAGAGACAATAGGAGACAAGGAAGACTAGGTAGGACATCAGAGAAAGTAGACAAGGAAGACTAGGTAGGACATCAGAGACAGTAGGAGACAAGGAAGACTAGGTAGGACATCAGAGACAATAATAGACAAGGAAGACTATGTAGGACATCAGAGACAATAGGAGACAAGGAAGCCAAGGAAGACTAGGTAGGACATCAGAGACAATAGGAGACAAGGAAGACTATGTAGAACATCAGAGACAATAGGAGACAAGGCAACTAAGGCAGACTAGGTAGGGCATCAGAGACAATAAGTGACAAGGAAGACTATGTAGGACATCAGAGACAATAGGAGACAAGGAAGCCAAGGAAGACTAGGTAGGTCATCAGAGACAATAGGAGACAAGGCAACTAAGGCAGACTAGGTAGGGCATCAGAGACAATAAGAGACAAGGAAGACTAGGTAGGACATCAGAGACAATAGGAGACAAGGAAGACTAGGTAGGACATCAGAGACAATAGGAGACAAGGAAGCCAAGGAAGACTAGGTAGGACATCAGAGACAATAGGAGACAAGGAAGCCAAGGCCAACTAGGTAGGGCATCAGAGACAATAAGAGACAAGGAAGACTAGGTAGGACATCAGAGACAATAGGAGACTAGGAAGCCAAGGAAGACTAGGTAGGACATCAGAGACAAGGAAGACTAGGTAGGACAGATAAAATAAGAGACAAGGAAGACTAGGTAGGACATCAGAGAAAGTAGACAAGGAAGACTAGGTAGGACATCAGAGACAATAGGAGACAAGGAAGACTACGTAGGACATTTAGAGACAACAAGACACAAGGAAGACTAGATAGGACATCAAAGACAATGAGACAAAAAAGACTAGATAGGATAGCAAAGACACTAAAAGACAGGGAAGACTAGGTAGGACATCAGATACAATAAGAGACAAGTAAGACTAAGTAGGACATCAAAGACAATAAGAGACAAGGAAGACTAGGTAGGACATCAGAGAAACTAGACAAGGAAGACTAGGTAGGACAGACAAAATAAGAGACAAGGAAGACTAGGTAGGACATCAGAGAAAGTAGACAAGGAAGACTAGGTAGGACAGATAAAATAAGAGACAAGGAAGACTAGGTAGGGCATCAGAGACAATAAGAGTCAAGGAAGACTAGGTAGGACATTAGAGACAATAAGAGACAAGGAAGCCAAGGCAGACTCGGTAGGGCATCAGAGACAATAAGAGACAAGGAAGACTAGGTGGGACATCAGAGACAATAGGAGACAAGGAAGACTAGGTAGGACATCCGAGACAATAAGAGACAAGGAAGCCAAGGCAGACTAGGTAGGGCATCAGAGACAATAAGAGACAAGGAAGACTAGGTAGGACATCAGAGACAATAAGAGACAAGGAAGACTAGGTAGGACATCAGAGACAATAAGAGACAAGGAAGACTAGGTAGGACAGATACAATAAGAGACAATGAAGACTAGGTAGGACATCAGAGAGTGTAGACAAGGAAGACTAGGTAGGACATCAGAGACAATAGGAGACAAGGAAGACTAGGTAGGACATTTAGAGACAACAAGACACGAGGAAGACTAGATAGGACATCAAAGACAATGAGACAAAAAAGACTAGATAGGATAGCAAAGACACTAAAATACAGGGAAGCCTAGGTAGGACATCAAATACAATAAGAGACAAGTAAGACTAAATAGGACAGCCAAAATAAGAGACAAGGAAGAATAGGTAAGACATCAGAGACAAAGGGACACAAAGAAAACTAGGTAGGACATCAGAGACAAGGCAGACTAGGTAGGACATCAGTGACAATGAGAGACAAGTAAGACTAGGTAGGACAGACAAAATAAGAGACAAGGAAGACTAGGTAGGACATCAGTGACAATGAGAGACAAGTAAGACTAGGTAGGACAGACAAAATAAGAGACAAGGAAGACTAGGTAGGACATCAGTGACAATGAGAGACAAGTAAGACTAGGTAGGACAGACAAAATAAGAGACAAGGAAGACTAGGTAGGACATCAGTGACAATGAGAGACAAGTAAGACTAGGTAGGACAGACAAAATAAGAGACAAGGAAGACTAGGTAAGACATCAGATACAAAAAGACACAAAGAAAACTAGGTAGGACATCAGAGAAAATAGACAAGGAAGACTAGGTAGGACATCAGAGACAAGGAAGACTAGGTAGGATATTAGAGACAATAAGAGACAAGTAAGACTAGGTAGGACAGAAAAAATAAAGAGACAAGGAAGGCTAGGTAAGACATCAGAGACAAAGAAAACTACCGTATTTTCCGCACTATTAGCCGCACCTAAAAACCACAAATTTACTCAAAAGCTGACTGTGCGGCTTATAACCCGGTGCGCTTTATATATGGATTAATATTAAGATTCATTTTCATAAAGTTTAGGTCTCGCAACTACGGTAAACAGCCGCCATCTTTTTTCCCCGTAGAAGCGGAAGCGCTTCTTCTTCTATGGTATAAGCAACTGCCAAGGTAAGCACCCGCCCCCCCGTAGAAGAAGAAGCGCGCGGGTATTACGTTTCATTTCCCTTGTGTGTTTACATCTGTAAAGACCACAAAATGGCTCCTACTAAGCGACACACTGTGGTTCTAGCTTGCCATGCTAATGGCCAGAAACTTCCACCCATGGTGATATTCAAAAGGAAGACCTTGCCAAAAGAGAACTTTCCAGCCGGCGTCATCATAAAAGCTAACTCGAAGGGATGGATGGATGAAGAAAAGATGAGCGAGTGGTTAAGGGAAGTTTACGCGAAGAGGCCGGGTGGCTTTTTTCACGCAGCTCCGTCCATGTTGATATACGACTCCATGCGCGCCCACATCACAGATGGTGTCAAAAAACAAGTGAAGCACACAAATACAACACTCGCCGTCATTCCGGGTGGATTAACCAAAGAACTCCAACCGCTCGATATTGGTGTCAACAAGGCATTTAAAGCATGACTGCGAACGGCGTGGGAACAATGGATGACCGAAGGCGAACACACATTCACTAAGACAGGGAGACAGCGCCGGACGACATACGCCAACATCTGCCAGTGGATCGTAAATGCCTGGGCGGATATTTCGGTCTCAACTGTGGTCCGAGCTTTCCGGAAGGCAGGATTCACGGAACTGCTGGAAAAACAACAGCGACACTGACTCTGATGACTTCGACGAGACGGAGCCGGCCATTTTGGATCCCGTAATTCGCCCAACTTTTTAATTCGGACACCGTAGGAGAAGAATTCGAGGGATTTATGAATGAAGAATAACTTCAGAAAGTGAGTGTTATGTTTATTTTGTGTGTTGTGACATTAACGTTCGAGCAACATTAAGTTATTGCTATTGCTCTGCACTATTTTGAATTTTACTATGTTTGTGATTGCACATTTGCGTACATTTTGGGAGTGAACAGAGTTGTTAGAACGCTGGTTTTTAATATATTATTAAAGTTTAACTGACCTATCTGACTGTTTTTTTGACATTCCCTGTAGCGCAGTTAGATGCGGCTTATAACACGGGGCGGCTTATAGGTGGACAAAGTTTTGAAATATGCCGTTCATTGAAGGCGCGGCTTATAACACGGGGCGGCTTATGGTGCGGAAAATACGGTAGGTAAAACAGCAGAGACAATAGACAAGGAAGACTAGACAGGACGTCAGAGACAGTAGACAAGGAAGACAAGACAGGACGTCAGAGACAGGAGACAAGGAAGACTAGACTAGGAGAGCGTTCTCACCCATGATCTTAGCAGCAGTGGAAGCCCCGACGATGACTGACAAATTAGGAGCGATGAAGGACATTCTGGACTCCACGTACTCGTAGATGGCGTGTTTGGACTGGTTGAGTTCCAGAGCCATGTCACATGCCTCCTCCAGCTGCTTCAGCTCCAACTCGCTTAGCAGCGACCTGCACACAAAGAGACAAGGACTTTACACACTTAAAAACAAAACCCCGATGATCCACATCCCCCATTATCACGCACGCACACGCACACGCACACACACACACACACACACACACACACACACACACACACACACACACACACACACACACACACACACACACACACACACACACACACACACACACACACACACACACACACACACGGCTGAGTACGGAGGAACCAGGTGAGTAAACACTATCACGGGAGCCATCTGCACCAGGAGGTCACAAAACAATGGCCACCAGGACGCTGACACAAAGCGCCCGATAACCCCTGATGAGGAACGCTGGAAAGTAAAAGTAATAAAACCTTTAAAAAAGTAAGAACCATGAGTAGGAATAAATGATAACATACTTGTATAAACAAATACATATACAGTAAATATATAATGAATAAATAGAAGTAAATAATATCTAGAGTAACTTATAAGATAAAAAGTAAAGTAGGAATGACTTCAATAAAATTAAGAAATATTAGGTAGAAGCCAAATCAAAAAGGTGGGTCTTAATCCTGCTCTTAAAAACATGAACCCTGAGGTCCTCCACCAAGCTGTCCCATAGACGGGGATCATAATGGTGGTAAGATGCCATCCTGTGACTTTGTGTCCTGACTTTTGGGATAATCAGGAGACGAGTGCCGGAGGATGTTAGGGTCTGGGAAGGGTTGTGGGGTAAAAGCTAATTGGAAAGCCCATGACCATAAAAAAAACATTTACAAACCATAAGAAGAACCTTAAAATTGATCGTGAAACGCACCAAGAGCCAAAGCAGAGATTTTAAAACTGGTGTAATGTGCGTCCGCCTTCTGGCCTTCGTCAGGACATGTGCCGCTGAATTTTGGAGTAATTGTAAAGGTGCAATTACCTTTTTAGGAAGAGCAGAAACCAGGGCGCTAGGGCTGGGCAATATCTGGAATATACTGGATATATCGCAGGTTTGTCTCTGTGCGATATAGAAAATGACTATATGGTGATATTGGAGTAAGCGGTAGAAATGGATGGATGGATGGATGGATGGAGTATACGTTCTCACGCAGTTGCTTTTAGCTGCGGGCATTACACTACAGGCTTTTATCACTCTTTCTTGTCTCTCCTTCTCACTGAGACATAAAACAAGCGCACCTTCTTACATACGTCACATACTGTCACGTGTGCAACGTCATACACCCTCGCTGAGCAGAGAGGTAGCAGCATGGGTAACATTAGCTGTGGTGCTAGCGGAGTGGTGCGAGTGGTAATACGAGAGAAAGAAGGTGCCAATCTGGTAACAAATGAAGGAAGAATTAATTCCCAAGAAAAACAGCAGGGGGTCCATCATCTGGCGGTGGTTTGGCTTCAAGTGGCAATATGTTGAACAGACAACCGTAATATGTCAAGTATGCGGCAAAAGCGTTGCTACAAAAAGTAGCACCACTGCTAATTTGTAGCATCATTTGAAAAGTCACCTGCTAGAGAATGAAGAGTGCTTGAATCTCCGCATGTCAACATCTCCGTTCGGTGCCACACCCACAAAATGCCCAAGCAACCATTTCCAGATCAACACAGTATGAAACAAATAGTCAACAACAGAAGGAGATAACGTCCGCAGGAACCTACCACATAGTGAAGGACATACACTATTTGATTTCCTATTATGCAGCTCATTTTTATTTGACACTTATTGAAATATCTTGTGTGACATCATGCACAAAAGTGCACTTTATTTGTTTGAAACTATTGTAGTGGCGTTCTGTACAAAAAGTGCACTTTAATTTAGTGTTGTTTTGATATGTCATCTTAGTGACATCATGCACAAAAGTGCACTAATAGCTTGTTTTAAAATCCATCCATCCATCCATCCATCTTCTTCCGCTTATCCGAGGTCGGGTCGCGGGGGCAGCAGCCTAAGCAGGGAAGCCCAGACTTCCCTATCCCCAGCCACTTCGTCCAGCTCCTCCCGGGGGATCCCGAGGCGTTCCCAGGCCAGCCGGGAGACATAGTCTTCCCAACGTGTCCTGGGTCTTCCTCGTGGCCTCCTACCGGTCGGACATGCCCTAAACACCTCCTTAGGGAGGCGCTCGGGTGGCATCCTGACCAGATGCCCGAACCACCTCATCTGGCTCCTCTCGATGCGGAGGAGCAGCGGCTTTACTTTGAGCTCCCCCCGGATGACAGAGCTTCTCACCCTATCTCTAAGGGAGAGCCCCGCCACCCGGCGGAGGAAACTCATTTCGGCCGCTTGTACCCGTGATCTTGTCCTTTCGGTCATAACCCAAAGCTCATGACCATAGGTGAGGATGGGAACGTAGATCGACCGGTAAATTGAGAGCTTTGCCTTCCGGCTCAGCTCCTTCTTCACCACAACGGATCGATACAGCGTCCGCATTACTGAAGACGCCGCACCGATCCGCCTGTCGATCTCACGATCCACTCTTCCCTCACTCGTGAACAAGACTCCGAGGTACTTGAACTCCTCCACTTGGGGCAAGATCTCCTCCCCAACCCGGAGATGGCACTCCACCCTTTTCCGGGCGAGAACCATGGACTCGGACTTGGAGGTGCTGATTCTCATCCCAGTCGCTTCACACTCAGCTGCGAACCGATCCAGTGAGAGCTGAAGATCCTGGCCAGATGAAGCCATCAGGACCAAATCATCTGCAAAAAGCAGAGACCTAATCCTGCAGCCACCAAACCGGATCCCCTCAACGCCTTGACTGCGCCTAGAAATTCTGTCCATAAAAGTTATGAACAGAATCGGTGACAAAGGGCAGCCTTGGCGGAGTCCAACCCTCACCGGAAACGTGTCCGACTTACTGCCGGCAATGCGAACCAAGCTCTGACACTGATCATACAGGGAGCGGACCGCCACAATCAGACAGTCCGAAACCCCATACTCTCTGAGCACTCCCCACAGGACTTCCCGAGGGACACGGTCGAATGCCTTCTCCAAGTCCACAAAGCACATGTAGACTGGTTGGGCAAACTCCCATGCACCCTCAAGGACCCTGCCGAGAGTATAGAGCTGGTCCACAGTTCCACGACCAGGACGAAAACCACACTGTTCCTCCTGAATCCGAGGTTCGACTATCCGGCGTAGCCTCCTCTCCAGTACACCCGAATAGACCTTACCGGGAAGGCTGAGGAGTGTGATCCCACGATAGTTAGAACACACCCTCCGGTTCCCCTTTTTAAAGAGAGGAACCACCACCCCGGTCTGCCAATCCAGAGGTACTGCCCCCGATGTCCACGCGATGCTGCAGAGTCTTGTCAACCAAGACAGCCCTACAGCATCCAGAGCCTTAAGGAACTCCGGGCAGATCTCATCCACCCCCGGGGCCTTGCCACCGAGGAGCTTTTTAACTACCTCAGCAACCTCAGCCCCAGAAATAGGAGAGCCCACCACAGATTCCTCAGGCACTGCTTCCTCATAGGAAGACGTGTTGGTGGGATTGAGGAGGTCTTCGAAGTATTCCCTCCACCGATCCACAACTTCCGCAGTCGAGGTCAGCAGAACACCATCCGCACCATACACGGTGTTGGTAGTGCACTGCTTCCCCTTCCTGAGGCGGTGGATGGTGGTCCAGAATCGCTTCGAAGCCGTCCGGAAGTCGTTTTCCATGGCTTCCCCGAACTCCTCCCATGTCCGAGTTTTTGCCTCCGCGACCGCTGAAGCCGCACACCGCTTGGCCTGTCGGTACCTGTCCGCTGCCTCAGGAGTCCCATGAGCCAAAAGAACCCGATAGGACTCCTTCTTCAGCTTGACGGCATCCCTCACCGCCGGTGTCCACCAACGGGTTCTAGGATTACCGCCACGACAGGCACCAACTACCTTGCGGCCACAGCTCCAATCAGCCGCCTCGACAATAGAGGTGCGGAACATGGTCCACTCGGACTCAATGTCCAGCACCTCCCTCGTGACATGTTCAAAGTTCTTCCGGAGGTGGGAATTGAAACTCTCTCTGACAGGAGACTCTGCCAGACGTTCCCAGCAAACCCTCACAATGCGTTTGGGCCTGCCAGGTCTGTCCGGCATCCTCCCCCACCATCGCAGCCAACTCACCACCAGGTGGTGATCGGTAGAAAGCTCCGCCCCTCTCTTCACCCGAGTGTCCAAAACATGAGGCCGCAAATCCGATGACACAACTACAAAGTCGATCATAGAACTGCGGCCTAGGGTGTCCTGGTGCCAAGTGCACATATGGACACCCTTATGCTTGAACATGGTGTTCGTTATGGACAATCCGTGACGGGCACAAAAGTCCAATAACAAAACACCACTTGGGTTCAGATCCGGGCGGCCATTCTTCCCAATCACGCCTCTCCAGGTTTCACTGTCGTTGCCAATATGAGCGTTGAAGTCCCCCAGTAGAACGAGGGAATCACCCGGGGGAGCACTCTCAAGTACTCCCTCGAGTGAATCCAAAAAGGGTGGGTACTCTGAGCTGCTGTTTGGCGCGTAAGCGCAAACAACAGTCAGGACCCGTCCCCCCACCCGAAGGCGGAGGGAAGCTACCCTCTCGTCCACCGGGTTGAACTCCAACATGCAGGCTCTGAGCCGGGGGGCAACAAGAATTGCCACCCCAGCCCGTCGCCTCTCACTGCTGGCAACGCCAGAGTGGAAGAGAGTCCAGCCCCTCTCGAGAGAACTGGTTCCAGAGCCCTTGCTGTGCGTCGAGGTGAGTCCGACTATATCCAACCGGAACTTCTCTACCTCGCGCACTAGCTCAGGCTCCTTCCCCCCCAGCGAGGTGACGTTCCACGTCCCAAGAGCTAGCTTCTGTAGCCGAGGATCGGACCGCCAAGTGCCCTGCCTTCGGCTACCGCCCAGCTCACATTGCACCCGACCTCTATGGCCCCTGCTATGGGTGGTGAGCCCATTGGAGGGGGGACCCACGTTGCCTCTTCGGGCTGTGCCCGGCCGGGCCCCATGGGGACAGGCCCGGCCACCAGGCGCTCGCCATCGTGCCCCAACTCCGGGCCTGGCTCCGGAGGGGGGCCCCGGTGACCCGCGTCCGGGCGAGGGAAATCTGAGTCTCGGTTCTTGCATTTCCATAGAAGTCTTCGAGCTGCTCTTTGTCTGATCCCTCACCTAGGACCTGTTTGTCTTGGGAGACCCTACCAGGGGGCATGGAAGCCCCCGGACAACATAGCTCCTAGGATCATTGGGACACGCAAACTCCTCTACCACGTTAAGGTGGCAGCTCAGAGAGGAGTTGTTTTAAAATGTCTCTGACAATCTTGCACTTTCTGTTTGGAAATGACATGAATGTTTGTGCCACTGCTTAATAACTGTTTAATAAATACACTTTTGCTAAATTGACTTAGTTGTGATTTCCCTCTCTGGATGAAAGTTTAAAAGTACCGTAGCATATATTAATGCAGTATGAAGAAGAATGTTTTAATGCAGACACATAGAATCATCATACTGCTGTCATTATATGCATCAAGTGTTCATTCAAGGCTAAGGCAAAATATCCACATATACCGGTATATGGTGTATCGTGACTTGGCTTAAAAATATCGAGATATTAATAAAAGGCCATATCGCCCAGCCGTAAAGGGCGCTACAAGAATATATACCACTTGCAATAAAAGCATGCATTAGTGTTTCCCTGAGAGCGAATTGGTTGAACTCTGGCTATATTCTTAACATGATAAAAACCTATTTTTGTTATATTTGTTATATATGTGGTATAAAACTAATAAGTTCAGCGTCAAAAACAACGCCCAGATTTTTCACTTGGAGTGATGGAGTTATAAAATATGTTTGTGGTTTGGATATGTGTTTCTCTCTCAGGGCCTCAGGTATATACATATATATCATCCCTACAAGCCTGTTTCGCAGGTTTCCCTGCAGTTTATTGAATAAAATCCCCTGATGAGCAGGGAAACCTGCGAAACAGTCTTGTAGGGAAGATATAGCCTTTGTATTTTTTCCTGACCTAACGTATATTACGCTCTACCGCGGTATTGAGCACTGTATAACGGATAAACCACAGAAATACACACACACACACACACACACACACACACACACACACACACACACACACACACACACACACACACACACGTATATATATTTTAAAATATATATAAGGTTAAATATATATATATACATTTTTTTTTCTCCTTGATTTAATTCATAATTAATTTTGCAGTGTGCTGCATAGTTGTACTCCTGTTGTGTTGTTGACAATGAATGTTTTGTTTACAACTCACCCCTGTGTGGTGGAAGCTGTGACGCTAACAACCATGATGGTGGCGTTGGTGAGGATCTGCTGCAGGTTCTCGTTGTTTTTGCACTTCTCAAGGTTGTTTCCCAGCTCCTGCAGAGTCACAAACAAAATCTGTAAGTTCCAAGTAGGGAAAACATAGAGCAGGGCTTGGCAACATTCACTATTTCGCTGTCATTTTAGTTTTGGATGCAACAACAAAAGAGCAGCGGGTCAGCTGGTGTGCACGATAGGTTGCTTAAAGATGTTGCCACGGTTGTTTGTCGTTAGGTGCAGAGAGTAATCCATGGCCTGTAGATGTTCTTTCTTGAGAAGCGACTAGTGACAAATGGAGCAGTGACTTGGAGAGCATGTTGCTCTTCTCTCTC
This sequence comes from Nerophis lumbriciformis, assembly GCF_033978685.3. Taxonomy (NCBI): domain Eukaryota; kingdom Metazoa; phylum Chordata; class Actinopteri; order Syngnathiformes; family Syngnathidae; genus Nerophis; species Nerophis lumbriciformis. The sequence goes on along the minus strand of NC_084551.2, from coordinate 56,744,594 downwards.
TTCTGACATTGGGCAGAAGGACAGAAAGTCGACAGAGGAAAGTTTGTTTTCTTTTTTTAGACAGCACATCTTGCGTGCTCTTACATTGATGTACTCTTTATTTCTCACATACCTTAGCACACAAACACCTGCGTTCACTCACACACGCACAGATATAGTACATACAGGTAAAAGCCAGTAAATTAGAATATTTTGAAAAACTTGATTTATTTCAGTAATTGCATTCAAAAGGTGTAACTTGTACATTATATTTATTCATTGCACATAGACTGATGCATTCAAATGTTTATTTCATTTAATTTTGATGATTTGAAGTGGCAACAAATGAAAATCCAAAATTCCGTGTGTCACAAAATTAGAATATTACTTAAGGCTAATACAAAAAAGGGATTTTTAGAAATGTTGGCCAACTGAAAAGTATGAAAATGAAAAATATGAGCATGTACAATACTCAATACTTGGTTGGAGCTCCTTTTGCCTCAATTACTGCGTTAATGCGGCGTGGCATGGAGTCGATGAGTTTCTGGCACTGCTCAGGTGTTATGAGAGCCCAGGTTGCTCTGATAGTGGCCTTCAACTCTTCTGCGTTTTTGGGTCTGGCATTCTGCATCTTCCTTTTCACAATACCCCACAGATTTTCTATGGGGCTAAGGTCAGGGGAGTTGGCGGGCCAATTTAGAACAGAAATACCATGGTCCGTAAACCAGGCACGGGTAGATTTTGCGCTGTGTGCAGGCGCCAAGTCCTGTTGGAACTTGAAATCTCCATCTCCATAGAGCAGGTCAGCAGCAGGAAGCATGAAGTGCTCTAAAACTTGCTGGTAGACGGCTGCGTTGACCCTGGATCTCAGGAAACAGAGTGGACCGACACCAGCAGATGACATGGCACCCCAAACCATCACCCAACCATGCAAATTTTGCATTTCCTTTGGAAATCGAGGTCCCAGAGTCTGGAGGAAGACAGGAGAGGCACAGGATCCACGTTGCCTGAAGTCTAGTGTAAAGTTTCCACCACCAGTGATGGTTTGGGGTGCCATGTCATCTGCTGGTGTCGGTCCACTCGGTTTCCTGAGATCCAGGGTCAACGCAGCCGTCTACCAGCAAGTTTTAGAGCACTTCATGCTGCTGACCTGCTCAATGGAGATGGAGATTTCAAGTTCCAACAGGACTTGGCGCCTGCACACAGCGCAAAATCTACCCGTGCCTGGTTTACGGACCATGGTATTTCTGTTCTAAATTGGCCCGCCAACTCCCCTGACCTTAGCCCCATAGAAAATCTGTGGGGTATTGTGAAAAGGAAGATGCAGAATGCCAGACCCAAAAACGCAGAAGAGTTGAAGGCCACTATCAGAGCAACCTGGGCTCTCATAACACCTGAGCAGTGCCAGAAACTCATCGACTCCATGCCACGCCGCATTAACGCAGTAATTGAGGCAAAAGGAGCTCCAACCAAGTATTGAGTATTGTACATGCTCATATTTTTCATTTTCATACTTTTCAGTTGGCCAACATTTGAATGCATCAGTCTGTGTGCAATGAATAAATATAATGTACAAGTTACACCTTTTGAATGCAATTACTGAAATAAATCAAGTTTTTCAAAATATTCTAATTTACTGGCTTTTACCTGTATATAGATATACATATATGTTTACATTTACATACATATATACATACATATATACCCATATACATAAATTAAAACGAAAATAAATATAACAAATACAAATAAAAAATAAAATATATAGATATAATAAATAAAAATACATAATATAAAAATAAATCAAAAATTTTAAATAATTAAAAGCTTTGAACCTGGTGTTTTCTAGGCCAACATTAACCAAACAAGCAAATGTATTACTTTAAGTAGAAAGAAGTGTTGACGTTGGTATTGGAAAAGAAGGGGAAAAAAAAGATTAATAAATTTGATTGATTGATTGAAACTTTTATTAGTAGATTGCACAGTACAGTACATATTCTGTACAATTGACCACTAAATGGTAACACCCCAATACGTTTTTCAACTTGTTTAAGTCGGGGTCCACGTTAATCAATTCAAAGCTTATTTATATAGCCCTAAATCACAAGTGTCTCAAATGGCTGCCCAAGTCACAACGACATCCTCGGCTCAGATCCCACATCAGGGCAAGAAAAAACTCAACACAATGGGCTACAATGAGATAAAAAAAATATATATAAATCTTAAAAAAAAAAAGTGCTACTAAAAGCTAAGTGTGTTTAACTGCACTTTTTTTTAATTTTGCCAATCCATCACAATCATTATGAGAGACAATAATACTTTGTTTTTTTGCATTCTGACATGGTTTGTTCTAGGTGGCTAGCAATGCAGCTAATGTTAGCAATCAATTCTACGTCTGTAAAAATGCATTGAAAAAGCGTCAACAATACTTCAATACCGTTCCATAACCTGCATAATAACCAAACAGCAGCAACATTGTTATCGTAAGAGCGAAGAACTCTTTTTCGAGCGCACTAACACATCGGCATGCTACGGTATTAGCCGTAAAAACTAACTACGGAAAGAGATAAGCTAGCGTCTACGTCAACACGTGATAGGACACCAATCTGTACTGAGTGAAAAACATGAACAATTATATTACAGTATCTGTAGAGTATTATTTCATGTTTTGTTGGTACACAGCTAGCCAGACAGTGTATGTACTGTAGTTGTAATAACATGCATGATTTGTATCATGATCAATATTAAAGTGACTCACTCCATGGACAGTCGTCTGTTTGGTCCAGCTGGCCGGGGACATTTTTTCCACTTTATTTGGGTAAGCACTCCATTTGTGTCGAAATAGCATTGCTTAAAATTTCACATTAATAGCGCCAAAGTCACTTTCACATCACTCCCTCGGCTTCCGTCTGCTCCAACGTCTCACCCTTCCTTCGTGCTCGCTTCTATAAGCAGTAGTTCATCCTCAGTATATTCAGCTTCAAAAAGATAAGGTTGGGAATCCTCATTTGTGCAAAAATAGTCGTCTTTGTTGTTTGTTACCGAATCCAACATACCGGTAATTAGAAAACACTCGCGTTTGTTTCCGGAAGTAGGAACACATATTTGTTGCCAGAAGTCGGAAGTGTGTTGCTATAGAAACTGAAATAAATGCGCTGAGGAAAGAAATTCCGGCATTGCTTAAAATGACCGATATATGGTAAATATTGTACATATTACATATTGTTATGAAGGTGTCTGTTACTACATTATATATATATATACAGTCAAGAAAATAAGTATTTGAACACCCTGCTATTTTGCAAGTTCTCCCACTTAGAAATCATGGAGGGGTCTGAAATGTTCATGGTATGTGCATGTCCATATATAGAGAGATAACCTAAAAAGAAAAATCCGGAAATCACAATCTATGATTTTTTAACAATTTATTTGTGTGATACAGCTGAAAATAAGTATTTGAACACCAACATTAATATTTGGTAGAGTAGCCTTTGTTTGCAATTACAGAGGTCAAATGTTTCCTGTAGTTCTTCACCAGGTTTGCACAGACTGCAGGAGGGATTTTGGCCTACTCCTCCACACAGATCTTCTCTAGATCAGTCAGGTTTCTGGACTGTCGCTGAGTAACACAGACTTTCAGCTCCCTCCAAAGATTTTCAATTGGATTTAGGTCTGGAGACTGGCTAGGCCACTCCAGAACCTTGATATGGTTCTTACAAAGCCACTTCTTGGTTTTCCTGGCTGTGTGCTTTGGGTCATTGTCATGTTGGAAGATCCAGCCAGGACTCATCTTCAATGATCTGACTGAGGGAAGGAGGTTTTTGGCCAAAATCTCACAATACATGGCTGCAGTCATCCTCTCCTTAATACAGTACAGTCGTCCTGTCCCATGAGCAGAAAAACACCCCCAAAGCATGATGCTACCACCCCCATGCTTCACAGTAGGGATGGTGTTCTTGGGATGCTACGCATCATTCTTCTTCCTCCAAACACGCATAGTGGAATTATGACCAAAAAGGTCAATTTTGGTCTCATCTGTCCACAAAACTTTCGCCCATGACTCCTCTGGATCATCCAAATGGTCATTGGCAAACTTAAGACGGGCCTTAACATGTACTGGTTCAAGCAGGGGAACCTTCCGTGCCATGCATGATTTCAAACCATGACGTTTTAGTGTATTACCAACAGTGACCATGGAAACAGTGGTCCCAGCTCTTTTCAGGTCATTGACCAAGTCCTGCCGTGTAGTCCTGGGCTGATTCCTCACCTTTCTTAGCATCATTGAGACCCCACGAGGTGATATCTTGCATGAGGCTCCACTCCGATTGAGATTGACCGTCATGTTTAGCTTCTTCCATTTTCTAATGATTGCTCCAACAGTGGACCTTTTTTCACCAAGCTGCTTGGCAATTTCTCCGTAGCCCTTTCCATCCTTGTGGAGTTGTACAATTTTGTCTCTGGTGTCTTTGGACAGCTCTTGGGTCTTAGCCATGCTGAATGTTTGGGTCTTACTGATCGTATGGGGTGGACAGGTGTCTTTATGCAGGTAACGACCTCACACAGGTGCATCTGATTCAGGATTATACAGTGGAGTGGAGGAGGACTTTTAAAGGTGGACTAACAGGTCTTTGAGGGTCAGAATTCTACCTGATAGACAGGTGTTCAAATACTTATTTTCAGCTGTATCACACGAATAAATTGTTAAAAAATCATAGATTGTGATTTCTGAATTTTTCTTTTTAGGTTATCTCTCATACAGTGGACATGCACCTACCGTGAAAATTTCAGACCCCTCCATGATTTCTAAGTGGGAGAACTTGCAAAATAGCAGGGTGTTAAAATACTTATTTTCTTGACTGTATATATATATATATATATATATATATATATATATATATATATATATATATATATATATATATATATATATATATATATATATATATATATATATATATACTTGCAGTGTGTATATTGTACATATTACATATTGTTATGAAGGTGTCTGTTACTACATTATATATATATATACTTGCAGTGTGTATATTGTACATATTACATATTGTTATGAAGGTGTCTGTTACTACATTATATATATACTTGCAGTGTGTATATTGTACATATTACATATTGTTATGAAGGTGTCTGTTACTACATTGTATATATACTTGCAGTGTGTATATAAAATGTTGGAGAGTTTTGGAGACTTTGAAGCTACAGTGACCCCCGTTAGTCGCATCTTCCAAGCGTGCTTTATCATCATTAAAATGAAAATGTGTGTTCTTGTCTCTCATAATGATTGTGAACGATAGATAGGCAACATTAAAAAGAAAAGTGCAGTTCCCCTTTAAGCAGCAGAATTGAACCTGCTGTTTTAGGCCAATATGAAGCGAACAAATCTACTACTGTAAGCAGACAAGAAAGTTGGTATTGGAGAAAACAAAAGGTTACAAAGTGAAAGGCGGCAGATTCATCCTCTCACCTTGACTGTGCGCATGTAATCCAGAGAGTTTGGCACCAAAGACTCCAGCTCTGGGAACCTCTTGGAATACTTGTCCCGTGTGAACTTGTGAATGATATCTGAGGGAAACAGAAGAACTGAGTTGACCAGAACTGAACATATAGAGAGGATGATTCCAACGCACTGAGCTCATTATCGATCTCCACCGTCAGATTATTGGCCGCTACGATGAGCCTGTACTCGGGGTCGGCCTCCACGGGTCCTGAGACTGTTGGGTAACACACCAGAGAAAGCAATGTCATGCTAAGAAAAACCTTTAAAGACATGTTCAGCTCACCGTCTGAATTCTTGCGCTGCTTTCCAACATATCCCGATACCTTCTCTACGATATCTGAAAACTGTAAGAGTGACACTTTCGTGAGTCAACCACCACCTTCACGATCAGGTAACACAGGGGTGTACAAACTTTTCCCACTGAGGGTCGCACTCTAAAAAAATCAGAGCATGCAGTGGCTATTCTGATATTTTCAAAACCAATACAATACATAGATTTTTTTTTAACAATCTCTAGATCAGGGGTGTCAAACTCGTTTTCATTGAGGGCCACATCACAGTTATGACTCCCTCCATGGACAGTTGTCTGTTTGGTCCAGCTGGGCAGGGACAATGTTTCCGGTTTATTTGGGTAAGCACTCCATTTATGTTAAAAATAGCTTGTCTTCAAGTGCCATATTTACACCGTGACCAAGTCATGCCGACCTCACTCCCTCGGCTTCCGTCTGCTCACTCCATGGACTGTTGTCTGTTTGGTCCAGCTGGTCAGGGACATTGTTTCCAGTTTATTTGGGTAAGCACTCCATTTATGTCAAAATAGCTTAGCTTCAAGTGCCATATTTGCACCGTGACCAAGTCATGCCGACCTCACTCCCTCGGCTTCCGTCTGCTCCAACTTTTCACTCTTCCTTCGTGCTCGCTTCTATAAGCAGTAGTTCATCCTTTGTACATTAAACATTAAAAGGATAAGGTTGTGAATCCTCATTTGTCCAAATATAGTCGTCTTTGTTGTCTGTTACCAAGTCTGACATGATTAGAAAACACTCGAGTTTATATCCGGATGTAGAAACACACATTTGTTGCCAGAAGTGCATTGCTATGGAAACTGAAATAAATGTGCTGAGGAAATAAGTTCCAGTATTACTTAAAATGACCGAAATATGGTAAATATTGTACATATTGCATATTGTTATGAAGGTGTCTGTTACTACATTATATATATATATATATATATATATATACTTGCAGTGTGTATATTGTACATATTACATATTGTTATGAAGGTGTCTGTTACTACATACATACATATATATATATACACACACACACACACACACACACACACACACGCACACGCACACGCACACGCACACGCACACGCACACGCACACACACATATATATATACAGTGTGTATATTGTACATATTATGAAGGTGTCTGTTACTACATACATACATATATATATATATACACACACACACACGCGCACGCGCACACGCACACGCACACGCACACGCACACGCACACGCACACGCACACGCACACGCACACATATATATACAGTGTGTATATTGTACATATTATGAAGTTGTCTGTTACTACTTTACCCAAAAGCAGTGAAGTTGTCACGTTGTGTAAATGGTAAATAAAAAGAGAATACAACAAATCCTTTTCAACTTATATTCAATTGACAAGACTGCAAAGACAAGATATTTCATGTTCACACTGAGAAACTTTCTTATTTTTTTGCAAATAATCATAAACTTAGAATTTAATGGCAGCAACACATTGCAAAAAAGGCATTTTTACCAGTGTGTTACATGGCCTTTCATTTTAACAACACTCAGTAAAGGTTTGGGAACTGAGGAGACACATTTTTGAAGTGGAATTCTTTCCCATTCTTGCTTGATGTACAGCTTAAGTTGTTCAACAGTCTCCCTTCTCATATTTTAGCCTTCACACATTTTCAATGTCTGGACTACAGGCAGGCCAGTCTAGTACCCGCACTCTTTTACTATGAAGCCACGTTGTTGTAACGCGTGGCTTGGCATTGTCTTGCTGAAATAAGCAGGGGCATCCATGATAATACATATGTTGCTCCAAAAGCTGTATGTACCTTTCAGCATTAATGGTGCCTTCACAGATGTGTAAGTTACCCATGTCTTGGCCACTAATACACCCCCATACCATCACACATGCTGCCTTTTACCCCTTGCGCCTAGAACAGTCTGGATGGTTCTTTTCCTCTTTGGTCCAGAGGACACGACGCCCACAGATTCCAAAAACAATTTGAAATGTGGACTCGTCAGACCACAGAACACTTTTCCACTTTGCATCAGTCTATCTTAGATGAGCTCGGGCCCAGCGAAGCCGGCGGCGTTTCTGGGTGTTGTTGATAAATGGCTTTGGCTTTGCATAGTAGAGTTTTAACTTGCACTTACAGATGTCGCAACAAACTGTAGTTACTGACAGTGGTTTTCTGAAGTGTTCCTGAGCCCATGTGGTGATATCCCTTACACACTAATGTCGCTTTTTGATGCAGTACAGCCTGAGGGATCCAAGGTGTGTAATATGGCTTACGTGCAGTGATTTCTCCAGATTCTCTGAACCTTTTGATGATATTACGGAGCGTAGATGGTGAAATCCCTAAATTCCTTGTTGAGAAATGTTGTTCTTAAACAATTTGCTCAGGCATTTGTTGACAAAGTGGTGACCCTCGCCCCGTCCTTGTTTGTGAACGACTGAGCGTTTCATGGAAGCTGCTTTTATACCCAATCATGGCACCCACCTGTTCCCAATTAGCCTGTTCACCTGTGGGATGTTCCAAATAAGTGTTTGACGAGCATTCCTCAGCTTTCTCAGTCTTTTTTGTCACTTGTGCCAGCTTTTTTGAAACATGTTGCAGGCATCAAATTCCAAATGAGCTAATATTTGCACAAAATAAGAAAGTTTCTGAGTGTGAACATGAAATATCTTGTCTTTGCAGTCTATTCAATTGAATATAAGTTGAAAAGGATTTGTTGTTATTTACCATTTACACAACGTGACAACTTCACTGCTTTTGTATTTTTAGAATGTGCTGCGGGCCTTAGGGGCCACACTTTGGAAACCCCTGAGCTTAAGCACAGCTCACCTGTTTGCTGTGGCGGAGTTTGGCGATGGATGCAACGCTGTCAGCTTTACTGTAATCTACTTCCATCTCCTCGGGGATGTCTTCCAGCCCTCTGTCGCTCCTGCCCTGGGAGGCTTCTCCATCGCTGTCGCCTTCCTCTCCTTCTGGGTACAACCCATCCTCACCTTCGTTGCCCGCCTCCTCCAAGTCCGCCAGCAGCTCGTCTGCCAGAGACATCTGAGAGCAGAGGCAGAGTGTAAAGGATTTAATATGTTTCAGAAAGAGATGTGTATTTGAGACAATACTGCAATACCGGTGAATGTAAAGAATGTTTTGATATCCTGGAGCATTCAAAGTTCCTTTCACTGGAACTAAAGGGCCAAGCCCAACTCCTGAAAAACAACCCCACACTCGGCACAATGCGGTCCGAAATGTAGCGTTCTCCTGGCAACCTCCAAACACAGACTGGTCCATCAGATTGCCAGATGGAAAAGTGAGATTCATCAGTCCAGAGAAGGCGTCTCCACTGCTCTAGAGTCCAGTGGCCACGTGCTTTACACCACTGCGTCTCACGCTTTGCATTGGACTTGATGTATGGCTTAGATGCAGCTGCTCGGCCATGGAAACCCATTCCATGAAGCACACATGGTTTTCTACACCAAAATTCATCTATTTATTAGTATTCCTCTACTTCTTCTTCTCCAGATTTTGGTGCTACCTTCCACATTTCTCACCCCATTCAAAGCGTTCCAACTTCAAACTGTTCAGCTTATTCGGGAATCGCAGACTTTCCCTTGACAAATTCCCAGATTTCCAGGACATTTTTCCCCATTTAAAATGAATTGGCCATTTTTTCTAACTTCCACCATTTCACCATCCTGGAAATCTAAACCACCCTTTTTCCAAGTTCAAAAAAATTCCAAGATTTTCCACAATTGGTGCCTTTCCAAAGCCCTATTATCATCCTTTTTTCTGGTGACTACTTCTTCCTCCAAAGCATTTCAACCGTTCCGCCGTCAGAAAATTCCTCTTAATTAGGACAAAAAACAAAGGTTCTTTTTGGACTGGAAAAATTCCCGGTTATCCCGAAATTCCCGAAATTCCATAATACCATTTCTCTATTCTACATGTTACTACTTCAACATTTCTCGACCAATTTGAAAAATTCCAACGCCAACCATTTCAACGCATTCAAGTTTTTTCCACCATTTCCCCAAAAAATTCCCGCTTTTCCCAAAATTCCGTAATACAATTTCTCAATTCAAATTGTTAATGCTACAACATTTTTCGACCAATTTGAAAACTTCCAACACAATTTCAACTCATTCAGACATTCAAGTTTTTTACCATTTTCCCAAAAAAAATTCCCGCTTTTCCCGAAATTCCGTAATACCATTTTTCAGTTCAACATGTTACTGCTTCAACATTTCTCGACGGATTTTAATAATTTTAACACCAACCATTTCAACTCACTCAGACAATTTTAGTTTTTTTCATCATTTTCATTTTCAAAAAATTCCCACATTTTTTGGAAATTCCCATTGAAATCAAAGGGACATTCTTCAAAGTTCCACAATTCCCACATTTTTCATCTGATTCAAACTGTTCCAACTTCAAAAGATTCAGCCTGTTTTGGAATTGTGAGCTCTACTTCAACACTTCTCAAATAAATTCCAGGATTTCCTATAATTCCCTTTTTTTTTGTTGCATTTTCTCAGTTCAAAATGAATTGTCCACTTTTCAAACGTCCACAATTCCCACATTCTTCAACCCACTCCACCTTCAACACATTCCACTCATCCTGGAAATTCAAACTAACACTTTTCCAAGTTCCAAACCAAGTTCTGGTTTTCCTGGAAATTCTAACTCTTCAACATTCAAACTATTCTTACATTCATACTACATTCTGTCAGCATTTCACTTCAACTTCAGCGTTGGCGCATTCACAAGCAATTCCTTCAGGAATTGCGTCATCTAGTTAAATATAAAAAAACACATTCAGTGCAAAATAAGGCCATAGTTTGTTTCCCTGTGATTTGAAATCGTTTCAAGATAATTCCCCAAATGCAACACTAGACATGTCGCACAGGACTAAGTTAGTTTGTAACGTGGGTACCAAGAAGTAATGAAAGATTTGCCTTTTATTGTGAAAAGCCATTAAAGCTGACTGTGCTGCCAGTTATTTGCCACTAATTGTCAAGTTTACAGTTTAGAGCCAAACAAAGCTTTGGCCATTTAAGTTATTTACTGAAATTGAGTGAGCCTATGGCTTTGCACTTTGTTTGTTTTATATATATATATATATATATATATATATATATATATATATATATATATATATATATATATACACATATACGTATATATTTATATATATATTGCATTCTATTTTAGTTACTTTGAATTTACAACCCCCTGGCGCTGTTTTGTACTTATTATTTCTCAACTGTTTGTAAATGTTGACATTTATAAATATAGGTTTATAAAAACACAAAACAACGCTTTGGCCAACTTGGTTTCTAGTTGGACACAAAATGGCGTCGTGCAGTCACGTGAGACGTTTTGACCAATCACTGAGGAGATCTTTTGGCCATACTCTCCTCTGATTGGCCAAAATCCCCTCACGTGATACAGGGCGCCATATTGAGGCCTACATTGCAACAAGAGCTTTCCGGCCGCAACAAATAACGCAGAATTTTCTGAACGATAAAACACGACAATGAAACGGAAGCTAAATAAATATTAAACTCAAATGAGGGGAAAAAAACTCAACTAGTTTCAAGCCATCGCTTTAGCGTGTTTATTAACAAGGTGGCATTATAGCATGCACGCTAGCAATACGTAGCCGGCTAACAATAATAAAGATTTGGAAACATATATAAACTCACCTCGAAAGTTAAAGCCCCAGGAGACGAATGAAAACACGAAAATGTCCTATAAAATATGCAAATCTCTCCGAAAAAAATAACACGCTACCTCTTAGTTTTTGGTAGCAATGTTCAGCGCCAGTTGTCGCGGGACAATGACGTCACCATGCCGCTTTGCCTTCTGGGAAAGTATTTTTTTTTTGGTCTTTTTATACACCTTTATTTATAATGTTCATCATTTACAAACACTCATATGAACAAGGACAAATAAAACAAGTACAACAACAGTACAGCACCAGGGGGTTGTTAATTCAATAAAGTAATTATAGTAGAATGTAAAAAAAACCTATATATATATATATATATATATATATATATATATATATATATATATATATATATATATATATATATATATATATATATATATATATATATATATATATATAGTCGTGGTCAAATGTGTACATACACTTGTAAAGAACATAATGTCATGGCTGTCTATATGTATGAATGCTTGGACCTTCACAAAACAAAAAAAATACTAATATAATAATAATAATAATAATAAATATATTATTTTTGTGTGTAGAATCTTAGTACATTCACACATACACTAA
>NC_084551.2:56690000-56730000 GCF_033978685.3 Nerophis lumbriciformis | reverse complement strand
AGCCTTGCCAGAAGAGTTGAAACTGTAATAGCTGCAAAAGGTCATATTGAACCCTATGGGTTAGGAATGGGATGGCACTTCTAGTTCATATGTGAGTCAAGGCAGGTGGCCAAATACTTTTGGCAATATAGTATATATTGAGAATAAATATATAAATACTAGAGGTTAGAGTAGGTTAGGGTTAGGGTTAGAGGTTAGGGTTAGATGTTAGAGTTAGAGGTTAGAGGTTAGGGTTAAGGTTAGGGTTAGGGTTAGGGTTAGATGTGGATGTTGGTGTACGTTTGCCCTTGTCAGCCACCGTAGAACAAAGAAAGAAACGGGTGTTCATTTCCCAGGCAGTCTAAGAAGACCAGCGCTGGAATCACGTCGTCGTCTCTCGTAGGAGGACCATTTGTACAAATGTGGACTTGACAATGGAAAGGCATAAAAGGCATGGATAGGATTTCAAAAGAAAGACGCAGAAAAAAGGAGATATTTGTGGAGGAGTAGAGGAGGAGAATACAGCAGAAAAGAGAACGCTGGTAGACAGCAAGACTCCCAACTGGTCCAAACCAAGTCCAGGTTGCCGTTCCTCCAATAAACTCTGTAAACAGTGGAGCTGGTCAAACCTGGATAATGTCCAGCTTTCCTCTCCACCAATTGGAAGTCTTCCTCTTTCCTTCGCCTGTCCAATAGAAAAATAGCCTCTGGGTGAACGGCTGGTTGTTTGTGGGCTCGCTTCAGAGTCTCAGAGGATCGCCCGCCTCACATCAAGTGGGGGTCCTTGGCGGGGCTGACGGTGAAGCGTGACGATGACGCCGCATTGGCCCCGCCCACAGGTGCTCTCGCTTTGCCCGGGGAATTCTCTTTGCGCTTGGAATCTTTGCTTTTGGGCCCTGGAGGTGAGAGAGAGAGAGATTAGTCATTCGGGGTCGACCAATCCCATCTAGATCTGAATCACAAGTCTTATTTATCACTTATTTAGCTCGGTTCTGGAAGCCCAGCGCATTCTCACATTCTCAACCCTCTTTCATCCACTGGAAACACCAGAAAGGAAGAAGGTCCGACTGACTCCTACAGAATACTGATTGGGCAAACCGTGCAGAACCCAAGAACATGGCTGAATTCAGTATGATTTGTGTATGTACAAGGGGGGGGGGGGGGGGGGGGGGGGGCAGCACGGTGGTACAGGGGTTAGTGCATGTGCCTCACAATATGTTGGTCCTGTGTAGAGTTTGCATGTTCTCCCCGTGACTGCGTGGGTTCTTGCCGGGAACTCTGGCTTCCTCCCACCTCCAAAGACATGCACCTGTGGATAGGCCCCTCCCACCTCCAAAGACATGTACCTGGGGATAGGCCCCTCCCACCTCCAAAGACATGCACCTGGGGATAGGCCCCTCCCACCTCCAAAGACATGCACCTGGGGATAGGCTGATTGGCAACACTAAATGGTCCCTAGTGTGTGAATGTTGTCTATCTGTCTGTGATGAGGTGGCGACTTGTCCAGGGTGTACCCCGCCTTCCGCCCGAATGCAGCTGAGATAGACTCCAGCGCCTCACTCGACCCAAGGAAGCCTGGCTTGGGCGTGCCCAGACTGCGTTGATTATGATCCATCCATCCATCCATCCATTTTCTTCCACTTATCCGAGGTCGGGTCGCAGGGGCAGCAGCCTAAGCAAAGAAGCCCAGACTTCCCTCTCCCCAGCCACTCGGTCCAGCTTCTCCCAGGGGCATACTTGCTAACCTTGAGACCTCCGATTTCGGGAGGTGGGGGCGTGGTCGGGGGTGGGACGGGGCGTGGTTGGGGGCGTGGTTAAGAGGGGGGGGAGTATATTGACAGCTAGAATTCACCAAGTCAAGTATTTAATACATATATATATATATATATATATATATATATATATATATATATATACATATATATATATATATATATATATATATATATATATATATATATATATATATACATCCTGAAAATATGCAAACAAAACTGTGTTTAGATAATTGATACTTCAAACTTGCATAAATAAATATTAAGGAATATAACATAACTTGGTTTCTGAGAGCTTCAAAATGTAATGAATAAAATGCTAAAGTTTTTGATAAACAAGCAATTATTTTAATAATTAAATATGGTCATTTTAAATGAATTATTATGATAATTTAAAATTAATTATTTCAAATATGTTTATTTTAATGTATAATTCTATGGCTGGATGTAATAAGGAGTCAGAAAAAATACAAATAAAAATTCAATTAATTTGGATGTTTTTAGCAAAATATAGTAAACATTTATTTAGTTATTTTTTCTAAAATTAATAAATATATTTATTTTTAGGTAAGATAAACATAATAATACAATTTGTCTCTAGTCTGGATGATTTAGTTCTTGTCACCCTGTTGTCCTCCCGTCGTGAAAAAAGGCTGTCCTCACTCAGGTCCTCATGGAGCTGGAGGGAGCGTGGCCTCCAGCTACGGCTGAAAATCGGGAGATTTTCGGGAGAGGCGCTGAATTTCGGGAGTCTCCCGGAAAATTCGGGAGGGTTGGCAAGTATGCCATGGGGATCCCGAGGCGTTCCCAGGCCAGCCGGGAGACATAGTCTTCCCAACGTGTCCTGGGTCTTCCCCGTGGCCTCCTACCAGTTGGACGTGCCCTAAACACCTCCCTAGGGAGGCGTCTGTGTGGCATCCTGACCAGATGCCTGAACCACCTCGTCGGGTATGCCAATTTTTCGTAGGCAATCCACACAACTCTTAATAAAGGAGGCCCCGGGTGTGTACGAGTAATATATTGGATTATGCACACAGAAGGCTCACCGTTAAAGTCCAGCTTGGTGTTTTTGACGGACACCGCAGCCGGACTAGTCTGCGCTGAAGTGCTTAACTGGTTGGTTGGAGTTTCCTGTGGCAATACAAGAAAAGCGATGACATTGTGGTGTTCGAAGCATAACATGACATGTTTGCAATTTACCTGATCAAACAGATAAATAGTGACATCATTAAAAAAAGAGACATTTCTCCCTCGGTCCCTCTCTCGGTCTAGCGGCTCTTTGGGTGACTTGAGGAGGCTCCTCAGGCCAACGCGTTTGTCCAAATCCGTCTCCGTGACAACAATGACCCTCCGGGAGCCTTCGTCCTCCTCCTCGTCTTCCTCCTCGTCTTTGGCATCGCTTCCCGAGAGCAAACCCCTCCGCCTTCCGATCCGGCACCCGATTGTGCCGTCTTTGCCGGTGGGGGTGAGGGGGAGAGTCAGGGCGAGTGGCGGCAGGGCGAGAGACAGACGGGCTACTTTTGCTACCGGAGACAAAGACAAAAAGCCCGTTTGAGGTCAAGTGTCGAAAGAAGGGAGATCCGGCCAAAAACAAAAAGTACCTTTGATCGCCTGGTTTGCAGTAGACTGCAGCGTTGTGATCTCAGGTTGTTCTATCACAGTGAGTGTCTCGGGGTTAGATTCCTTGCACACATTTTCCTGCACGGCTTGGCTGAAACAAAGGCAAAACAACACCGCAGATTTGTTTTTCAGGTCTGTGAGGACACTCCAACTCAAGAGCACTTCGATAAGACAGGACATAACTTTTGAGAAGAACATGTGGATTCCATAGGGAACCTTGCTTTGAGGCAACCATTAGGCTGATGAACAAAACCATCGCAACACTCCCTACATTTCCATGCACTAAACATACGTCTTAAAGGGGAACATTATCACAATTTCAGAATGGTTAAAACCACTAAAATCAGTTCCCAGTGGCTTATTATATTTTTATATATAGTTCAAAATTTTACCCATCACGCAATATCCCTAAAAAAAGCTTCAAAGTGCCTGATTTTAACCACCCGTCCATTTTCCTGTGATGTCACATAGTGAAGCCAACACAAACAAACATGGCGGAAAGAACAGCAAGCTATAGCGACATTAGCTCGGATTCAGACTCGGATTTCAGCGGCTTAAGCGATTCAACAGATTACGCATGTATTGAAACGGATGGTTGTAGTGTGGAGGCAGGTAGCGAAAACGAAATTGAAGAAGAAACTGAAGCTATTGAGCCATATCGGTTTGAACCGTATGCAAGCGAAACCGACGAAAACGACACGACAGCCAGCGACACGGGAGAAAGCGAGGACGATTTCGGCGATCGTCTTCTAACCAACGATTGGTATGTGTTTGTTTGGCATTAAAGGAAACTAACAACTATGAACTAGGTTTACAGCATATGAAATACATTTGGCAACAACATGCACTTTGAGAGTGCAGACAGCCCAATTTTCATCAATTAATATATTCTGTAGACATACCCTCATCCGCGCTCTTTTCCTGAAAGCTGATCTGTCCAGTTTTGGAGTTGATGTCAGCAGGCCAGGGAAGCTAGGGTCGATATTCTTCTCTTGATCATCTTCGGTGGCATAAGGGACGGTGTGAGCCAAGACATCCAGGGGGTTTAGCTCGCTCGTCTGCGGGAACAAACTGCCGCCATTGCTTGCCGTGCTACCGAGGTCCTTTGTCCCTGAATTGCTCACACACTCCGGCAGATTCAATGGGGGTCTGGCGGCAGATTTCTTTGACTTTATGGTTGGAAATGCATCTGCTTTGAGTGTCGCAGGATATCCACACATTCTTGCCATCTCTGTCGTAGCATAGCTTTCGTCGGTAAAGTGTGCGGAACAAACGTCCAATTTCTTGCCACTTTCGCATCTTTGGGCCACTGGTGCAACTTGAATCCGTCCCTGTTGGTGTTGTTACACCCTCCGACAACACACCGACGAGGCATGATGTCTCCAAGGTACGGAAAACAGTCGAAAAAACGGAAAATAACAGAGCTGATTTGACTCGGTGTTTGAGAAAATGGCGGATTGCTTCCCATTGTGACGTCATCGCTCCGAGAGCGAATATTAGAAAGGCATTTAATTCGCCAAAATTCACCCATTTAGAGTTCGGAAATCGGTTAAAAAAATATATGGTCTTTTTTCTGCAACATCAAGGTATATATTGACGCTTACATAGGGCTGGTGATAATGTTCCCCTTTAAGTACAAGTGTCCATGCACTCACTCTAATGCCACCAATGCTCATACATTGTGTGCCTCCCATACACTCATTTCCTTTTAGCGTGGATAAATATATTGCTTTGACCTATGATGTCACACCGGACGTCTGTGGCTCCTAACAAGTCAACAGCTGAGCTCTGTTGTGATGTCCGCTGTAATATTGGCACAGATGACATCTCCAGTGGCCATGCTGATGTTAAATAGCAGACAGCATCAAGAAATGGTCTTAGGTTGCACTCCCAACATGAGGCTACTACCAAGAATGTACCGGGGCGGATGCAGCTCCGAAGCAAAGAAAGACCGGCGGGAGAGAGTTTTTTCAAAGGAATTTTCAGATGAAGAATCATGGAAACAAAACGTTTGAATGTCTCAGAGTTGATTCATAAGGCTCTGTGGCTAGATGGAAGGAGTTTGGAATCGGAAGGAAAAGACTCTTACCCGGCCAATACTGTTGGAGCTATTGTTGTGGACCATCTTGCCAGTTGTGTGGAATACTAACTTATTGTTAATCAGTGCACAAATGCAGTGTGAAGAGGTTTGTGTACGCGTTCTTATTGTGTGAATGCTCCAAGACATTCACACAATAATATGGCTTTCTACACCAAAATTCATCTATTTATTCAACTCATACTTGCCAACCCTCCCGAATTTTCCGGGAGACTCCCGAAATTCAGCGCCTCTCCCGAAAACCTCCCGGGACAAATATTCTCCCGAAAATCTCCCGATTTTCAGCCGGAGCTGGAGGCCACACCCCCTCCAGCTCCATGCGGACCTGAGTGAGGACAGCCTTTTTTCACGACGGGAGGACAACAGGGTGACAAGAAATAAATCATCCAGACTAGAGATAAATTGTATTATTATGTTTATCTTACCTAAATATAAATATATTAATTAATTAAAAAAAAAAAAAAATTAAATACATTTTTACTATTACTAAAAACATCAAAATTAATTGTATTTTTATTTGTATTTTTTCTGACTCCTTACTACATCCAGCCATAGAATTATACATTAAAATAAACATATTTGAAATAATTAATTTTAAATTATCATAATAATTCATTTAAAATGACCATATTTAATTATTAAAATAATTGCTTGTTTATCAACAACTTTAGCATTTTATTCATTACATTTTGAAGCTCTCAGAAGTCAAGTTATGTTATATTCCTTAATATTTATTTATGCAAGTTTGAAGTATCAATTATCTAAACACAGTTTTGTTTGCATATTTTCAGGATATATATATATATATATATATATATATATATATATATATATATATATATATATATATATATATATATATATATATGAAATACTTGACTTGGTGAATTCTAGTTGTCAATATACTCCTCCCCTCTTAACCACGCCCCCAACCACGCCCCCACCCCCCACCTCCCGAAATCGGAGGTCTCAAGGTTGGCAAGTATGATTCAACTTCTTCTTCTTCTCCAGATTTTGGTGCTACCTTCCACATTTTTCACCCCATTCAAAGCGTTCCAACTTCAAACTGTTCAGCCTATTCGGGAATCGCGGGCTTTCCCTTGACAAATTCCAAAAATTCCCAGAATTCCAAGTTTTCCAGGACATTTTTCCCATTCAAAATGAATTGGCCATTTTTCAAACTTCCGCTCATTTCCACATTTTTCAACCTATTCAAACCATTCCACCTTCAACATATTCCACTCATCCTGGAAATTCAAACTATCATTTCTCCAAGTAAAAAAAAAATTCCAGGAATTCCCGTTTTTTCAAACCGTTTTTCCGGCGACAACTACTTCCACATATTTCAACCGTTCCACCGTCCAAACATTCCTCTTATTCAGGACAAAAAACTTCCCGAAATTCCTAAAATACAATTTCTCAATTAAAAATGTTACTGTTGGCCCTGCGATGAGGTGGCGACTTGTCCAGGGTGTACCCCGCCTTCCGCCCGATTGTAGCTGAGATAGGCTCCAGCGCCCCCCGCGACCCCAAAGGGAATAAGCGGTAGAAAATGGATGGATGGACTACTTCAACATTTCTCGACCGATTTGAAAAATTCCAACACCAACCATTTCAACTCATTCAGATTAAGTTTTTTTTTTTTTTTTTACAATTTTCCAAAATATTCACGCTTTTCCCGAAATTCCCAAATTTGGGGGAAATCCTCATTGAAATGAATGGGACATTCTTCAAAGTTCCACAACTCCCACATTATTCATCTGATTCAAACTGTTCCAACTTCAAAATATTCCGCCTGTTTGGGAGATGTGTGCTCTACAACAATTCTAAAAAAAATCCAGGATTTCACTTCAACTTCAGCATTGGAGCATTCACACGCAATTCCTTCAGGAATTGCCTCATCTAGTTCGCCTTTAATATACCTGTTTCATTTTCTTCCATCTAATTTGTGTTTTGTTCGGGAGTCCAAGTTAAGCCGGCATTCTCCATTTCCTTACCAACCTTCTTCAATGAATCTCCATTTCTTTTGTCTACCATGGATGCACTTAAAAATGTTCTGTTCTTTTAATTTGTGAAGCATACAAACAGCCTTCTCCTTATTCCAAATGTAGCCGACGTTTTTATTGAATTGTATCTGCTTTCATGTTATGTCCTACACGTTAAGACTGGTGCATGCGGGATACAAAGGGTCCTCTCCGGCGCACACCGCCCCTCGAGAGATCTGGGTTCTAATCGCATAATCCAGGTGAGTTTGTGCGATTTAACTGAAAATGATCAGATTAAGGTGTTTCCATGGGTTGTAGAATGCTTAACTAGAGCTTAACTATTTGAGAGACCAGACCAATTTAGTGCATTGACCCATACTGACTGTGCTCCCTTAAACTGCAACAGCAGGATCCAGTAAATAGGAGTCAAAGGGGAGAGCTGCCAGAAAAGAGCGCAATTAAGATTTTGGTGCCTTGTTCAAGATAACACCAGCAGGGCTACAACCAGAACCTTATTGTCCCCAAGTCCATTCCTTACATAGTCTTGTCAACTGTTTAAATCAGTGGTCAACAACCTTTTTGAGCCCGAGATGTGAAATTAAGTGAATTATTTTTATGTAGCGCTTGGCCCTGGGAGCAAAGTGGGTGAAGTGTCTTGCTCAATGACACAACAGCAGTGACTACGAAGGTGTAAGCTAGATTCGAACCAGAAGCCCTCTAGTTTTTGGCTGGCCGCTGTAACATCTGAGCCATCTGGTCCCAGCCGTGAATCAAGAAAAGATTTAACTAATATTTTCTTTATTTTGTAGTTTGTAGACTTATTTGTGTAGTTAGATGTTAGATTTAAACTGATCGTCACTCGGGGTGATTTTTCAGAGGTCTGTACCTGTCATGCTGGTTTTGTACTTCATCATCAGCAACTGTCTCGCTGCCGCCCTCAGTCGTCTGATCCCCCCAAGGCCGGAGCATAACGGTGTCCTTAAATGTCTCTCCCCAAAGCACATTTGTTTTCACGTTCTCACTCAGGGAGTACTGCAGTCGTTCCTCGCACACCTGACGTAAGAGAAAAAAATGAAAGCCAGGTAGGTACAAAAAGTTGTTTGTCCTTCGGGGCGACATTGAGTTTTTCTGACCTGCATCATGAGTCCGTTCTTGGTGGTCAACTTGGAAAGAGTACCCTGGTCCTTGGCATCTGGCGTTGGTCCTGTTGACTTCGGCACATCATTCCTGTCCTCTTGAAATTCGTCTGAGGAACCAGTTCCGTCTTCTTTCCAATCTGCCCTTCTCTCTTTGGCAGACAAGTCAGTTATCGGCTCTCCAGACTTGCTAGAAATAGTGTCTTTTTGATCAGGCGTTTTCTTCAGGGACTCCAAAAGCTCTAGGTTCCCCAGGAAAATGTCTCCCAGGGCTTCTTCCTCATCCCCAGATATTCGACACAGTTGTTCTAATTTTTCAAAATCCTCCAAAGCCTCTTCGTCCATATCTTTCCACTCAGAAATTAATAATTCTGGCAGGCTACTGTCCGGAGCTTGTGTTTGATTCATACTGTCCGGACCGCCTGTCTCAGAGGTGAGGTCTCCCTCACTAGTATCTAGTGTTATATTCACAGAGGGGATGCATGGAGTCAGAGGTGTTGTATCTGTTTCAATGTTACGGTCTTCCAGACCGGTATAACCAAACTCTTCAGCCTCTGAAACAGATGGTGGTGGACTAGGAAAAGAGTCATCTAAACTCTCCAGTTTGTCATCCTGCACATCAAGGTCTATACTTGGAGGAGGACTGGGAAAGTCCACGGAGCTGAAGTTGTCCAACGTTGAATTCTCTTCTTCCTTCTCGGCACTCACGCTTTCTTCCAGGTGTTGCTTTGCACTGCATGGTCTCATTTCAGCTTCAGAATGTAAGTAAGAATCAGTGTCTTCTTGGTCCAAGTTCTCGTCTGGCGCATCAGTAATGCAAATGGCTATTTTAGCATGTTTACTCTCTAAAGTGTGAGGGAAGCAGTTTACTAACATAGGGTGCTTTTCTGTGGGTGGTAACGTGTCTTCCCTCTGAGGCCAAATGTTAAAATTTTGATTCTCCTCTGACCTCGTAAGTCGCCTGTCCCCATTTGTGTCCACGCATGACCAACTGTGCTTCTTGCTTTTCTCAGAATTCTCTGGATCTGGGATTTCCATGTTCTCCACTTCAATCACTGGTATTTCCCCCTTTGAATCAAATCTGTCACTTTCAAGAAGGTTCTCAAGATTCTCCACCTGTTGCACATTCACCACATCTGGCCGAGTGTGGTCATTGGTGTTTTCCTTCACCAATAGACTTCCCTTTAGTCCCTGCTGTTCTTTGTTCCGTGTTTCCCCACATGTCTCCACCACAGCAGGGTGGGGTTCACTTCCTGCAAATTCATCATTTTCTTCAGCCTCCCAAATTTCCTGACCCTTCGATGGACGCTCTCCTGCCTCTCGTACTTTATTCTGGAACACAGAGGACACTTTGGACGTCAGTTCATTATCCTGACACCTCTTTTCTGGAGAAGCCCACTGGTCATTTTCTCCTGGCCACAAGTGCAAGTCACTTGACTGTGAATGACGCTGGCAGTCAAGCCAACCAGTCCTTTTGTCTTCTTTCTCCTCCACCCCCGTCTCCGTATCAATATTGTTAAGGCTACTCGACACTCCTCTCTTCGGCGACCTGTCTTCAGTGGCGTAACAGTCCTTTATTGCAGCCAACTGCTTTTCTGCTGTTTGGTCTTCCATGCAGTTCAGATTGATCAGGCCCACCTGATTGTGGTCTGTGTGGTGCAGCTCCAGGTCAGGCACCGTATTACTTCTCTCAGCGCCTTCTTCAACCCAGGAGGCATACTGTAAACTCGCTTTTTTGTCTAAGGACTTCCCTATGCTTGAATCTACTAATGATGGAGTTTCTTCTTTGTTGGATGGACCACCACACAGTTGAGATGATCTAGACTGTGTGCTGTTCACAGAGGATTCTACAATGTGGTTTTCACAGTGTAGGACATTGAGAGAAGATCGTTTTTCCATTTGTATGTTTTCCTTGCTGTTGGCTCTTTCGGAAAGAGTGTACGTCACAATAAGGCTCCTGGCAGGTATTTGTATGTCTTCCTCCACAGAGTCTAAGTATTTGCAGTCCGCTCCTTGAGAAATTATGTAATCAGTGTAGTGGTGGTCCTTTCCATATCCATCGCTGTGTGGCGAGCTTTTTAGCGGCTCATCCTCAAGTTTAGAGAACAATTCATCAATAAAGTCCACGCAGTCTTTAGTTTGGGAACTAACATACTGTTGGGAGGAGTTTTTATCATTTAGAAACATGCCAGAGTCGTCCCAATTCCCTGGTTTGAGTCCTTTGCTTGGAATATCTGTGGCCTCAGGTGTATTTTCAAATGAATTAGCTGAGTTTCCTAAAGGGCGCTTGTGTTCCACCTCACCATCTTCTTCTAATTCAGTTTTTTCCTCAATCCCCGTCAGCGCTCCCCTCTCGCCCCCTCGTCCGCTGGTCGGCCTTGACCCCATAAGCCCGTCAGTGCTCCTCTTGGTCATCCCATCCCCTTCTAAGTCACTGTCTGAGAAATAAGCAGAGTCCCGGTGTGGTGTTTCATTTCCCAGAGCCCGCCACCCACAGCCTCCCATTCCCGTCCAGGAGTCACTAGGGGTGAGGCTGTCTGCAGAGCTGAATGTCATAGGTGACAGGACGGAGTCAGTGGAGGGCGCAAGGGAAATGTCAGTGGACGCATCCCAGTCTGGAGTATTTGGAATGGCGGTATCTTCTTCGGGTACTAGTTTTTCTTGAATGCTGTCATTGTGCTGTGATGAATCTTTTGAGCAATCTGAATCAACTGCTACTTTGTAGGCGTGGTTCTCATCATCATCATCCCTCACTAGTCCGCCATTCTCAACAGAAGAAGATTTTGGGCTATTCGAAATGAGTGATTTTGCAGTAATGGACTCATCAGCATCCTTGGAAAGATCCACAGTTTGCTCTCCACCTCTTGTGGGCAGAGCAGGGCCATCAAAACACTTGTCTTTTTGACACAATGTAATGTTTTGGTTGTGCAGTAAGCCGTTTTTGGGCATGATTTCCGCAAAGACATAGTCCCCAGACTGGCAGTGGTCTGCATTACTTGCTTGGGCCTCCTGTCTAATAGTTGATGCTATATGGAGGATTGGGATCTCGGGTCGAGTAGAAACTTTAATGTCACTCTTTTTAGCACGTTTGGTCACCTGGGCATATATCGCTTCAGTTTGTGGGTCATCTTTTCCTCTGCTGGATAAGCGTATAGAGCTCTCTGACTGAAACCGGATGGTCTGGGCAGTATTTGGGTCAATACATATAGACTCATATTCAGGTGAGAGAAGTGTAGGGGAGGATTCTGCTTCTTTCCTGTCAGTATTTTGTCTGGATATTATTTGAGTCAGAAATGTCTCCGCTGATTGAATTTCCTTCATGAACTCCTCCCTGGTCATTTCTGTTTTCTGTTGCTCCTCTTCAGCCTTTTGGAGTTCACTCTCTGCCTTTCCTGTGGTGATCTCAGAGAGAAGCGAGCGTGACCTTCTGATACCTTTGGAATACGCAACTTCCGCTTCGGTGGATGAGGCAAGGCCTGTATCGCAGGTGTACGACGGCAACCTTGGTCCTGTTGGGCAAAGGTATTTAACAGGATCATTTCCCAACCCTCCATTCAGATCTCTTCCCGTATCGATCTCCGTCAGGAAAAGATCCCCCTGGAATGATTCATCAGGGGCTGCAAAGTCCTTCTCCTTCCCTGTGCTGTTGATGTGTTTCTCTGATCCCAATGACTGTCCTGCTGAGCCTAGCTCTGTGATCAGAGACTGGGAGCGGCGCATCCCTTTGTTAGGCAACACAAAGCCTTTGGATCTCTCGCCATCTCTTTTCTCTTTCTCCCACAAATTGTCGGACTTGCACTCTCTCGCCTCGGTCACGGTAGATATTTCTGTCAGAAATAGGTGCATGGGGGAATTCTTGGCAGCAGCCACACGTTCTGCCTGGAGTTCTGCATCTTCTTTCCAAATGGCCGGCAGGATAGTGTCGAGGCGTGACTGGGTTCTTTTCATTCCTCTAGAAAATATCCCTGCAACGACCGGCTCTACATCCTCTGACAGAGTGGAATGAGTGACAGAAGTGCTTTGTTTCTCAGGTGACATGAAGGGGGAATCATCCTCGTCTGAGTAAGTGGGACTAGATGAGGATTGCCCATCTGGCTGAGGCTGAGACCGAGGTATATTGCGATAAATGGGCCGCAAGGGGTTTTCTCTACGAACGGGCGAGTCAAAGTCTTTCACACGGGAGTCCTTGGAGTTGTGTGTTGTGTGTCTGGTGCCCGGATCACAGGATCGATGATCTCTGTTAAATCTATTACTGTATCTGGAGTAAGAGTCAATGTTGTAGCTCGGGTAAGTTCTTTGTTTAGAGTGAGGGGGGAGAGGTGGAGGACCAACTTGAGTTGTGGGGTAAATAGGGTGACTGGATGGGGGAAGTGAGGGAGAGAGGGATGGAGATGGCGGTAAAGTCTGTCGGGAGCGATGGAGTCCCAAGTGACCGTAGTTAGACGGTAGGCAGCTGTTCATCTGAAGAGGGTCGGTCTCAATTTTGCCACTCATATTGTAGTGTGGAAGTCCTCTGTATCCAAGAGGGGGTACAGGGAGGGGGCGGGAGTGTAGGTGGTTGGCTGAGGACATAGACATGGAGCGAGGCTTTGGAGGAAGCACCGGCGCTTGGGAACTCGCAGATGGTTTATTTTCAGAGTTCTTCTCCTCCTCATCATCCTCACCCAGATCAATCACAGAGAAGTCGGTCACTCTGCTCGAAGTGTCTCTGAATTCGGCCACCCCAGTGTTGGGCACCTGGAGTTTAACTTCGCTTGATCGCACCATCCGGATGCCTTTTCCAGCTGCACACTTGTCTGAGGGACAATAAGGTACTCGCTCTTTTCCCAGCATGCCACTGCGGATCTCAACAAGCTCTATCTCTCCTGGGCAAATAGAGTCAGACCAGCAAGACAGCTGGGCGTTACCGTTTAGAGTCGGGGACTTGTCCTGGGGAGTGTGCTCCTCTAATCGGATGTAGTACTCACTGGCAAGGGAGGGGCTACGTGCACTGATTACCGGGACCACAGTCGGAGTGTCCAAGGACTGTCTGTGGTTGTTGTTCACAGTCGGGATGGGTTGTGCTGGGGGGAGAGGTTTGTAGCCTCGTCTGGCATGGGCCTTCTCCCAGAAATATTCAAAGTTCAAGCCTTTGCTGGTTTCAGTCACGGTCAGGATGTCGTCTAGTTCAGATGAAGAATGTGCTCCCCGGTTTCCCACGGGGTCCAGCAAAGGGTAGGAGTTGTGTCGGTCCTCAGGCTTCCTTTGACGCTCATGCGCTGCAGCCTGGAAGGCAGGAGGGCGGAGTAAATCCCAGCGTTTTTCAAACGACTCATTGCTCCCGCCTCTCCTCCCTCTGGCCTCTTCATACTCCTCATCCTCTTCATCCTCGCTCCCCCTGGATGTTCCCCGCTCGGCAGCCAGGAGGGAGGAAAGGAGAAGGAATATTTCTGCTACCGAAGGGCGCTGAGACGGAGGTAGCCAGCAGGACTGCATGATCTCATACCTGAGGAGAAGACAAGGGTCGAGAGTCATATTTTCAGCAAAAAGGTCAAAAGGAATTTAGCATTTTGAGAAGAAGACCGCTGACCAGTAATCAGCATGGGAGAGTTTCAGTCTCGGTTGGGCCAGCGTGATCTGTCGCTCCTTGATGACAAATGTCAGGACCTCGTCATCACTTAGGTGTCTGTGGGGCTGAGAGCCAAACTCAAACAGCTCCCATATGACCACCCCCAGGGACCTGTAAGTGGCACATAGGTGACATAATAACTAGGGGAGACAAGATGTTTTATGAAAACAAGATTTCTTGTCCTAGACAGGGTCAAAGCAGTATATGGTAATACTTCCGCCTGAGTTGATCCCGCTTACAGTGGTGGTCAAAAGTGTACGTACACTTGTAAAGAACATCAAGTCATGGCTGTCTTGACTTTACAATCATTTCTACAACTCTTATTTTTTGTGATGTAGTGATTGGAGCACATACTTGTTGCTCACAAAAAACATTCATGAAGTTTGACCACAGAACTTTCCTTCAGAAGGTCTTATCTTTGTCCATGTGATGTCAGATGAAACAAAAATTGAGCCAGCAATATGTTTGGAAGAGAAAAGGTGAGGCCTTTAATCCCAGGAACACCACTCCTACCGTCAAGCATGGTGGTGGTAGTATTATGCTCTGGGCCTGTTTTGCTGCCAATGGAAGTGCTGCTTTAAATGGGACAATGAAAAAGGAGGATTACCTCCAAATTTTTCAGGACAAGCTAAAATCATCAGCCCGGAGGTTGGGTCTTGGGCGCAGTTGGGTGTTCCAACAGGACAATGAACCCAAACACACCTCAAAAGTGGTAAAGGAATGGCTAAATCAGGCTAGAATGAAGGTTTTAGATTGGCCTTCCCAAAATCTTGACTTAAACGTGTGGACAATGCTGAAGAAACAAGTCCATGTCAGAAAACCAACACACTTAGCTGAACTGCAGCAATTTTGTCAAGAGGAGTGGTCAAAAATTCAAGCAGAAGCGCAAGTAATTTCTATGTCGACATGCGGCAGTGTTGTTGACTTCGTAATCATCGCTCGCAAAATACCAGTGAAGTTTGTACGTTGTGTAAATCGTAAATAAAAACAAAATACAATGACTATGTAAAGCCAAAGCCATTTATCAACAACACCCAGAAACGCTGCCGGCTTCGCTGGGCCTGAGCTCATCTAAGATGGACTGATGCAAAGTGGAAAAGTGTTCTGCGGTCTGACGAGTCCACATTTCATATTGTTTTTGGAAACTGTGGGCGTCGTGTCCTCCGGACCAAAGAGGAAAAGAACCATCCGGCACAGATGGTATGGGGGTGTATTAGTGGCCAAGACATGGGTAACTTACACATCTGTGAAGGCGCCATTAATGCTGAAAGGTACATACAGCTTTTGGAGCAACATATGTTGCCATCCAAGCAACGTTATCATGGACGCCCCTGCTTATTTCTGCAAGAAAATGCCAAGCCACGTGTTACAACAGCGTGGCTTCATATTAAAAGAGTGTGGGTACTAGACTGGCCTGCCTGTAGTCCAGACATTGAAAATGTGTGAAGGCTAAAATATGAGAAGGGAGACTGTTGAACAACTTAAACTGTACATCAAGCAAGAATGGGAAAGAATTCCACTTCAAAAATGTGTCTCCTCAGTTCCCAAACCTTAACTGAGTGTTGTTAAAAGGAAAGGCCATGTAACACAATGGTAAAAATGCCTTTTTTGTAATGTGTTGCTGCCATTAAATTCTAAGTTTATGATTATTTGCAAAAAAATAAGAAAGTTTCTCAGTGTGAACATGAAATATCTTGTCTTTGCAGTCTAGTCAATTGAATATGAGTTGAAAAGGATTTGTTGTATTCTCTTTTTATTTACCATTTACACAACCTGACAACTTCACTGCTTTTGGGTCTTGTGAAAGCATGGCAGTAATAACCTGGACTCCAGCACAGAGTAGCTAACATGTCGACCAGGAGCTTGCTTGGAAGCCATTCATCTGTGACACTGTGGTGGGCTCCTCTCCCCTCCTGCCCTCTTTTGCGTGTTTAAAAAACAGAAAAAAAACCTACCACACATTGCTGGTCTTGGTTTGGTCTGTAACGATGGTAGCTCCTCGGTACTCTTCCAGCAGTTCTGGTGCGATCCAGCGCAGAGGAATCCAGAGCTTGTCTGGAGTGAGGTAATAGTCCTCCTGCACGCACACATGACAGCAAACATCTCAACGTATGTTCTTGGATTGTAAGAACTGGCTGAATTGTGATTCCTATTTATTAAGATTCTGACGTTTTAGATATTGACTTTTAAAAATACAGAGGTGGTCAAAAGTGAACATCATGTCATGACTGTCTTGACTTTACAATCATTTATTTTTTTGTGATGTAGTGATTGGAGCACATACTTACTTATATACTTATATTGCCAAATACTTTTGGCAATATAGTGTATCTGTCTTTAAGCTGAATGTCTCTGCATTGTCCCTTCAAATAAAGACTAAACTATAACTATAGTGTCATTTTGCTCGCCTTAAGACGGTGTGGCTGTGCCATACCTTGTATTGGTTGTGTGATAGACCGTAGTCGCCTATTCTCACAGTGAGGTCGGAGGTCAGCAGGCAGTTTCTCAGAGCCAGGTCGCTGCAGACGACACAACACAGTTAGTGAGTGGCCTGACGTGGCGGCTGGCAGCTCGTGCCCCACCTGTGGATGTAGTTGTTGTCGTGCAGGTGCAGCAGGCCCGACGTGATCTCGAAGGCCATCCGCTGAAGCGTCGTCAGATCCCGCGTCGGCAGGTCGGGGGTCATTCCGTCTGACTTGCGTTGGGCTCGCAAGTATCTTTTCAGATCCCCCTGCGCGTTGGAAGAAAGCCACATGTCAATATTTCTGACACGTCGTCTGCAAGTCACACTCGGGTCATCGGGTCAATTCACGCAAATGATGCGCAGTCGCAGGGGTCGGCAACCTTTACCAGTCAAAGAGCCATTTTGACCAGATTCACAAATTATAGAAAACAACGGGAGCCGCAAAATTTTTTTTGAAGTTTTAAATGAAATAACACTGCATACAAAGTTTTTTTTTGCTTTGGGCTATGTATAAACCAGGGGTCTCAGACACGCTTGCCCACACCTTTTATATAGAATTTGAAAGCTGGTACGGCACGCGGGTTTTAAATGAATGGCACTTGTCAGCGTCATGCGTGCCGTGATGGTACACCATAAAGCACCCACCACAACCAGCGTGCCTGATCAACCACACGTTGTATGGAGCTTCCACTTGCTCACGTAGGTGACAGCAAGGCATACTTGTTCAACAACCACACAGGTTACACTGACGGTGGCGGTATAAAAAAAACCTTTAACACTCTTACTAATAATGCGCCACACTGTGAACCCACACCAAACAAGAATGACAAACACATTTCGGGAGAACATCTGCACCGTAACACAACATAAACACAACAGGACAAATACCCAGAATCCCATGCAGCCCTAACTCTTCCGGGATACATTATACACCCCTGCTACCAAACCCCGCCCACCTCAACCGACGCACAGAGGGGGGTGGGGGCGGGGTTTGGTGGTAGCAGGGGTGTATAATGTAGCCCGGAAGAGTCAGGGCTGCATGGGATTCTGGGTGTTTGTTCTGTTGTGTTCATGTTGTGTTAAGGTGCAGATGTTCTCCAGAAATGTGTTTGTCATTCTTGTTTGGTTTTGGTTCAAAGTGTGGCGCATTATTAGTAAGAGTGTTAAAGTTGTTTTATATGACCACCGCAAGCAGAAAATGTATATTGTATAACAAGTGTTGGACTGGCTCGCTGTTAATACAGATTGTAGAGGGTGCCAAATGTTGTACCATCATGGCACGCCCTTATTATAGCTGTAAGGGTGAAAATCGGTGAATATTAATCCCGGGAGTTTTCTGCGAGAGGCACCGAAATCCAATCCGGAAGTCTCACAGGAAAATTGGGGAGTTCAGCAAGTAAGCTGCTGAGCCGCATCAGAGTGATCAAAGAGCCGCATGCGGCTCCGGAGCCGCGGGTTGCCGACCCCTGCCTTAGGATGTCCTTAGGAGAGGGCACCAAATTGCAGAATGTGAAAAAAATGATAATAATAATGATAATAACCATGAAAATATGTCAATAAAAATGTTTGCATAACATGTTTGTACACTCTGCACACTTAATTGGAACATTTTCTTTAAAAAAACTAAACAAACAGCGTATAATGCGAAGGAACAAGGTGGAGGAAATACGAGCTAAAGCAGAAGTACAGTGGTGGTCAAAAGTGTACATACACTTGTAAATAGACATGTCCGATAATGGCTTTTTTGCCAATATCCGATATTCCGATAGTGTCCAACTCTTAATTACCGATTCCGATATGAAGCGATACCGATATATACGGTGGTGGAATGAACACATTATTATGCCTCATTTTGTTGTGATGCCCCGCTGGATGATTTAAACAATGTAACAAGGTTTTACAAAATAAATCAACTCAAGCTATGGAAAAAAATGCCAACATGGCACTGCCATATTTATTATTAAAGTCACAAAGTGCATTCTTTTTTTTAACATGCCTCAAAACAGCAGCTTGGAATTTGGGACATGCTCTCCATGAGAGAGCATGAGGAGGTTGAGGTGGGCGGGGTTGGGGGGGCGGGTTTGAGGTGTGGGGGGGAGGTAGCGGGGGGTGTATATTGCAGCGTCCCGGAAGAGTTAGTGCTGCAAGGGGTTCTGGGTATTTGTTCTGTTGTGTTTATGTTGTGTTACGGTGCGGATGTTCTCCCGAAATGGGTTTGTCATTCTTGTTTGGTGTGGGTTCACAGTGTGGCGCATATTTGTAACAGTGTTAAAGTTGTTTATACGGCCACCCTCAGTGCGACCTGTATGGCTGTTGACCAAGTATGCCTTGCATTCACTTGTGTGAAAAGCCGTAGATATTATGTGACTGGGCCGGCACGCAAAGGCAGTGCCTTTAAGGTTTATTGGCGCTCTGTACTTCTCCCTACGTCCGTGTACACAGCGGCCTTTTAAAAAGTCATACATTCTACTTTTTGAAACACACACCGATAATTTCCGATATTACATTTTAAAGCATTTATCGGCCGATAATATCGGACATCTGTACTTGTAAAGAACATCATGTCATGGCTGTCTTGACTTTACAATCATTTCTACAACTCTTATTAATTTGTGATGTAGTGATTGGAGCACATACTTGTTGCTCACAAAAAACATTCATGAAGTTTGCTTCTTTTATGAATTTATTATGAATTTAATATTCATTTTTGACCACTCCTCTTGACAAAATTGGTGCAGTTCAGCTCCATTTGTTGCTTTTCTGACATGGACAATTTGTGTTTCATCTGACATCACATAGACAAAGATAAGACCTTCTGGAGGAAAGTTCTGTGGTCAGATGAAACAAAAATTTGGCCACAATACCCAGCAATACGTTTGGAGGAGAAAAGGTGAGGCCTTTAATCCCAGGAACATCAAACCTACCGTCAAGCATGGTGGTGGTAGTATTATGCTCTGGGCCTGTTTTGCTGCCAATGGAGCTGCTGCTTTAAATGGGACAATGAAAAAGGAGGATTAGCTCCAAATTGTTCAGGACAAGCTGAAATCATCAGCCCGGAGGTTGAGTCTTGGGCGCAGTTGGGTGTTCCAACAGGACAATGACCCCAAACACACCTCAAAAGTGGTAAAAGAATGGCTAAATCAGGCTCGAATGAAGGTTTTAGAATGGCCTTCCCAAAGTCCTGACTTAAAGGTGTGGACAATGCTGAAGAAACAAGTCCATGTCAGAAAAGCAACACATTTAGCTGAACTGCAGAAATTTAGTGGTCAAGGCCTGCGAGTCATCACCAGTTTAATGCGGACTCTGGTCCAGCCGGGTGTTTCCAAATTAATTTAAAATATCCAATGGTCTGATGGCGGCAAATTTGTTGCCATCTTGTGGACATTAGGGCAATGACCATGAATTGTGTTTTGACTGCAGCTCAAGCAATTACTGATATGACCTGATCCAAACAACCTTCCCTAGTCATGGCACAAAAACAAACCAACACAAAACCTCAACACACACGGTCACACAACTTGCTCACTGAACTTTGTGGACGTTATAATAAACAAAAAACGTCCATTCACTATAAACAAGTCTAAATTACGTCCATTTAAATCCATTACAATGCATGATGGGAAAAATGCAAGACACTCTCTTCACGTTTGCCACATTTTAGCTGCTCGATATTTCTGATTGATTACAAAACTTTAAGAAGGTCGTCACGGAAGTAAACAAGGTAGAAGTTTAACTTTCACATACTCTTAATATCCAATTATATTAATTATTAATTATATATGAACCCTAAAAGCAGTGAAGTTGTCAGGTTGTGTAAATGGTAAATAAAAAGAGAATACAACAAATCCTTTTCAACTTATATTCGATTGAATAGACTGCAAAGACAAGATATTTCATGTTCACACTGAGAAACTTTCTTATTGTTTGCAAATATTAGCTCATTTGGAATTTGATGCCTGCAACATGTTTGAAAAAAGCTGGCACAAGTGGCAAAAAAGACTGAGAAAGTTGAGGAATGCTCTTATTTGGAACATCCCACAGGTGAACAGGCTAATTGGGAACAGGTGGGTGCCATGATTGGGTATAAAAGCAGCTTCCATGAAACGCTCAGTCATTCACAAACAAGGACGGGGCGAGGGTCACCACTTTGTCAACAAATGCCTGAGCAAATTGTTTAAGAACAACATTTCTCAACAAGGAATTTAGGGATTTCACCATCTACGCTCCGTAATACCATCAAAAGGTTCAGAGAATCTGGAGAAATCACTGCACG
This sequence comes from Nerophis lumbriciformis, assembly GCF_033978685.3. Lineage (NCBI taxonomy): Eukaryota > Metazoa > Chordata > Actinopteri > Syngnathiformes > Syngnathidae > Nerophis > Nerophis lumbriciformis. The sequence continues at coordinate 56,709,062 of NC_084551.2, read as the reverse complement.
TAAGCCATGATATTACACACCTTGGATCCCTCAGGCGCTACTGCATCAAAAAGCCACATCAGTGTGTAAAGGATATCACCACATGGGCTCAGGAACACTTCAGAAAACCACTGTCAGTAACTACAGTTGGTCGCTACATCTGTAAGTGCAAGTTAAAACTCTACTATGCAAAGCCAAAGCCATTTATCAACAACGCCCAGAAACGCCCAAGCAAGATGGACTGATGCAAAGTGGAAAAGTGTTCTGTAGGATTGCAAGCTTGTCACTCGGGGTAGTAACTCTTTGGGCAGCTAACGATTCGATCCGATTCCGGTTCCTGGGATGACGATTCGATTAATAATCGATTCTCAACTCAACACAATTTTTCAATTAAACTTTTTCAAAACAAGGCTACAGGTTAGAAAAGCTCTGTCTGGTTGCATGAAGATGGACTAAAGAAAAAAGTATAACTTTAATTTATAACTTCATAAGTACTGTATACTTTTTTTTGATTGATTTTTGATAATTACGAATCAATTTAGAATCGGAATGAATAAATATCGCGATTCGTATGTGAAATAGTTTTTTGCCGCACCCTTACTCGTCACTTCAATCATTGATTTGTTGTTCGTTATTCCCTGGTAGTAGTAGTAGTTGTGTGTGTACTTACATGTTGTGTGTTGTTTGCTGTGTGATGTTGCCTCTTCCTCTTTGGTATCAAGTTCATTTTAGTGTTTAGTGCTGCTTGTCGCTTTCATTAAACTTGCCGTGGTCCTGACGCTGTCTTGTTGACAGACGGTATCGGTAACGGCGTAGTAAGGCGCGTAAAAGTAGCAATTGCTTGTCGACTTGCTACTTACCAGCTGGCAGAACTCCATCACCAGGAGAAAAGGGATGCTCTCGCTGCACTGACCCAAACACTGCAGGATGTTGGGATGCTTGAGACTCCTGCATGAAGACAAGAAGGGGACAAGGTGTGTTGGAAGAAAAGCAGCAGTTCCAAAAATAGACCTCGTGGGAGAGGACGGAATGATAGCAAGATGAAAAAGTGTGAAGAGTGGTGTACAGTAACAATAAATCCATGATGGATATTAATGATAAACTAGGGTAATATCACTAATGGTAAGTACGCCCGTTTGAATTATAAATGATCAGTGATGGGCAGTAACAAGCTACATGTAGTACATATATATATATATATATATATATATATATATATATATATATATATATATATATATATATATATATGTGTGTGGGAAAAAATCACAAGACTACTTCATCTCTACAGGCCTGTTTCATGAGGGGTTCCCTCAATCATTAGGAGATTTTTTTTTTTTAAATATATATATATATATATATATATATATATATATATATATATATATATATATACATTTATATATACATATATATATATATATATATATATATATATATATATATATATATATATATATATATATATATATATATATATATACATACACACACACATATATATAATATATATATATTTATAAACACACATATACATACATACATACAGTATATATATATATATATATATATATATATATATATATATATATATATATATATATATATATATATATATATATCGTGTAGCTTGATAACTTCCCCTGTAAATAATAAATGATAAATGGGTTGTACAGCGCTTTTCTACCTTCAAGGTACTCAAAGCGCTTTGACACTACTTCCACATTTACCCATTCACACACACATTCACACACTGATGGAGGGAGCTGCCATGCAAGGCGCTAACCAGCAACCATCAGGAGCAAGGGTGAAGTGTCTTGCTCAGGACACAACGGACATGACGAGGTTGGTACTAGGTGGGGATTGAACCAGGGGTGAAGTGTCTTGCTCAGGACACAACGGACATGACGAGGTTGGTACTAGGTGGGGATTGAACCAGGGACCCTCGGGTCGCGCACGGCCATTCTTCCACTGCGCCACGCCGTCCCTTAGCTACATTTAATCGAGAGTAACTATTGATTGATTGCGACACTTTGATACCGTTAATTTCCTTAGGGAAGCGGCTATCACGCTAATCGCTAGCTAGCTTAAACGCTAACATGAATACTTGACACATTAAAATCAAATGTGGTTCAAAGATTTCAGTGTGTTACCTTTCTGAGCACATTGGACAACATTGGGGTCGTAATGATAATGGTGGTATGAAATGTTTATCACACACAGGAGGCCCAGGGACGCTCGAGAGGATATCTTGGGCCACGCTCACACCGCAGGATGTGATACTTACTTTTTGGACTTTTGTTCAATCAAATCTTTTCATGGACAAGTTCACGCCACAAAAAAAATTAAATGTGATTTCTAATACTAGAAGTTGCAATGATATGAATGGGTTGATGTTGGAATCGTTTGAAAAATGTTGACGTAGTAAGAATGGGTATTTCAGAATTTCTGGAATTTTAGGAAAATTCCAGGAATCCCTGGAATTTTCTTTGAACTTGTCCAAGGTGAGTGGAGTGTTTGGATGGTGGAACAGTTCGAATCAGGTGAGAAATGTGGGACATGGAGAGGTTCTTATATTGCCCATTCATTTTCAATGGTGAGAAAATTCTGGGAAATTCCGGGAATTTTGTGAAAGGGAAAACATGTTTTGGGTTCAAAATATATGGGAAGAGTAGTGTGGGTAGATGGTTGAAAGTTGGGTAAAAAAAACTGCACCAAATCTTGCGAACTTAGGGCATTGTAGAACTATGAATATGTGCATTCATTTGAATGGGAATTTCCTAGAAATTTTGGAAAAACCGGGAATTTTTGAAAAAAAAAAAGACTTATATGAACAAAATGATGATATGAATGGGTTGGTGTTGGAATTTTGGAATCGTTTGAAAAATGTTGACGTAGTAAGAATGGGTATTTCGGAATTCCTGGAATTTTAGGAAAATTCTGGGAATCACTGGAATTTCCTTTGAACTTGTCCAAGGTGAGTGGAGTGTGTGGATGGTGGAACAGTTACAATCAGGTGAGAAATGTGGAATATGGAGAGGTTCTAATATTGCTAATTCATTTTCAATGGTGAGAAAATTCTGGGAAATTCTGGGAATTTTGTGAAAGGGAAAACATGTTTTGGGTTCAAAATATATGGGAAGAGTAGTGTGAAAAAAAACTGCACAACAATTTGAGAACTTAGGGCATGGTAGGTAGAACTTTTTCCTGGAAATGTTTGAAAAACCGTGAATTTTTGAAAAAAAAATGATACTATCACAATTGTCCTAGATAATATAAATGGGTTGGTGTTGGAATTTTGGAATCGTTTGAAAATTGTTGACGTCGTAAGAATGGGTATTTTGGAATTCCTGGAATTTTAGGAACATTTTGGGAATCCCTGGAATTTTCTTTGAACTTGTCCAAGGTGAGTGGAGTGTGTGGATGGTGGAACAGTTCGAATCAGCTGAGAAATGTGGGATATGGAGAGGTTCTTATATTGCTAATTCATTTTCAATGGTGAGAAAATTCTGGGAAATCCGGGGAAAACATGTTTTGGGTTCAAAATATATGGGAAGAGTAGTGTGGGTGGATGGTTGGGTAAAAAAACTGCACAAAACGTTGAGAACTTAGGGCATGGTAGGTAGAACTATGAATATGTTCATTCATTTGAATGGGAATTTCCTGGAAATTTTTGAAAAACCGGGAATTAAAAAAAAAAAAGTATATTAACAAAATTGTCCTAGATGATATAAATGGGTTGGTGTTGGAATTTTGGAATCGTTTGAAAAATGTTGACGTAGTAAGAACTATGAATATGTTCATTCATTTGAATGGGAATTTCCTGGAAATTTGGGAAAAACCGGGAATTATAGAAAAAAAAAGATTTATATTAACAAAATGATGATATGAATGGGTTGGTGTTGGAATTTTGGAATCGTTTGAAACATTTTGACGTAGCAAGATAGGGTATTTCGGAATTACTGGAATTTTAGGGACATTCTGGGAATCCCTGGAATTTTCTTTGAACTTGTCCAAGGTGAGTGGAGTGCGTGGATGGTGGAACAGTTCGAATCAGGTGAGAAATGTGGGATATGGAGAGGTTCTTATATTGCCCATTCATTTTCAATAGTGAGAAAATTCTGGAAAATTCCGGGAATTTTGTGAAAGAGAAAACATGTTTTGGGTTCAAAATATATGGGAAGAGTAGTGTAAAAAAAACTGCACAACATTTTGAGAACTTAGGGCATGGTAGGTAGAACTATAAATATGTTCATTCATTTGAATGGGAATTTCCTGGAAATTTTTGAAAAACCGTGAATTTTTGAAAAAAAAAATTATGTTATCACAATTATCCTAGATGATATGAATGGGTTGGTGTTGGAATTTTGGAACCGTTTGAAAATTGTTGATGTCGTAAGAATGGGTATTTTGGAATTCCTGGAATTTTAGGAACATTTTGGGAATCCCTGGAATTTTCTTTGAACTTGTCCAAGGTGAGTGGAGTGTGTGGATGGTGGAACAGTTCGAATCAGGTGAGAAATGTGGGATATGGAGAGGTTCTTATATTGCTAATTCATTTGCAATGGTGAGAAAATTCTGGGAAATCCCGGGATAACATGTTTTGGGTTCAAAATATATGGGAAGAGTAGTGTGGGTGGATGGTTGGGTAAAAAAAACTGCACAAAACGTTGAGAACTTAGGGCATGGTAGGTAGAACTATGAATATGTTCATTCATTTGAATGGGAATTTCCTGGAAATTTTTGAAAAACCAGGAATTAAAAAAAAAAAAAAGTATATTAACAAAATTGTCCTAGATGATATAAATGGGTTGTTGTTGGAATTTTGGAATTGTTAGAAAAATGTTGACGTAGTAAGAACTATGAATATGTTCATTCATTTGAATGGGAATTTCCTGGAAATTTTGGAAAAACCGGGAATTATTGGAGAAAAAAAAGATTTATATTAACAAAATGATGATATGCATGGGTTGGTGTTGGAATTTTGGAATCGTTTGAAAAATGTTGACGTAGTAAGATAGGGTATTTCGGAATTACTGGAATTTTAGGAACATTCTGGGAATCCCTGGAATTTTCTTTGAACTTGTCCAAGGTGAGTGGAGTGTGTGGATGGTGGAACCGTTCGAATCAGGTGAGAAATGTGGGATATGGAGAGGTTCTTATATTGCCCATTCATTTTCAATAGTGAGAAAATTCTGGAAAATTCCGGGAATTTTGTGAAAGGGAAAACATGTTTTGGGTTCAAAATATATGGGAAGAGTAGTGTAAAAAAAACTGCACAACATTTTGAGAACTTAGGGCATGGTAGGTAGAACTATAAATATGTTCATTCATTTGAATGGGAATTTCCTGGAAATTTTTGAAAAACCGTGAATTTTTGAAAAAAAAATTATGTTATCACAATTATCCTAGATGATATGAATGGGTTGGTGTTGGAATTTTGGAACCGTTTGAAAATTGTTGATGTCGTAAGAATGGGTATTTTGGAATTCCTGGAATTTTAGGAACATTTTGGGAATCCCTGGAATTTTCTTTGAACTTGTCCAAGGTGAGTGGAGTGTGTGGATGGTGGAACAGTTCGAATCAGGTGAGAAATGTGGGATATGGAGACATTCTTATATTGCTAATTCATTTGCAATGGTGAGAAAATTCTGGGAAATCCCGGGATAACATGTTTTGGGTTCAAAATATATGGGAAGAGTAGTGTGGGTGGATGGTTGGGTAAAAAAAACTGCACAAAACGTTGAGAACTTAGGGCATGGTAGGTAGAACTATGAATATGTTCATTCATTTGAATGGGAATTTCCTGGAAATTTTTGAAAAACCAGGAATTAAAAAAAAAAAAAAAGTATATTAACAAAACTGTCCTAGATGATATAAATGGGTTGTTGTTGGAATTTTGGAATTGTTAGAAAAATGTTGACGTAGTAAGAACTATGAATATGTTCATTCATTTGAATGGGAATTTCCTGGAAATTTTGGAAAAACCGGGAATTATTGGGGAAAAAAAGATTTATATTAACAAAATGATGATATGCATGGGTTGGTGTTGGAATTTTGGAATCGTTTGAAAAATGTTGACGTAGTAAGATAGGGTATTTCGGAATTACTGGAATTTTAGGAACATTCTGGGAATCCCTGGAATTTTCTTTGAACTTGTCCAAGGTGAGTGGAGTGTGTGGATGGTGGAACCGTTCGAATCAGGTGAGAAATGTGGGATATGGAGAGGTTCTTATATTGCCCATTCATTTTCAATAGTGAGAAAATTCTGGAAAATTCCGGGAATTTTGTGAAAGGGAAAACATGTTTTGGGTTCAAAATATATGGGAAGAGTAGTGTGGGTAGATGGTTGAAAGTTGGGTAAAAAAAACTGCACAACATTTTGAGAACTTAGGGCATGGTAGGTAGAACTATGAATATGTTCATTCATTTGAATGAGAATTTCCTGGAAATTTGGGAAGAACCGGGAATTTTTGAAAAAAATGTTTTATTTTGATACAATTGTCCTGGATGATATGAATGGGTTGGTGTTGGAATTTTGGAATCGTTTGAAAAATGTTAACGTAGTAAGAATGGGTATTTCGGAATTACTGGAATTTTAGAAAAATTCTGTGAATCCCTGGAATTTTCTTTGAACTTGGAAAATGTTAGTTTGGTTGTCCAGGGTGAGTGGAGTGTGTGGATGGTGGAATGGTTCAGATCAGGTGAGAAATGTGGGATATGGAGAGGTTCTTATATTGCCCATTCATTTTCAATGGTGAGAAAATTCTGGGGAATTCCGGGAATTTTGTGAAAGGGAAAACATGTTTTGGGTTCAAAATATATGGGAAGAGTAGTGTGGGTAGATGGATGAAAGTTGGGTAAAAAAAACTGCACAACATTTTGAGAACTTAGGGCATGGTAGGTAGAACTATGAATACGTTCATTCATTTGAATGGGAATTTCCTGGAAATTTGGGAAAAACCTGGAATTTTTGGGGGGAAAAAGTTTTATATTGACACAATTGTCCTAGATGATATGAATGGGTTGGTGTTGGAATTTTGGTATCGTTTGAAAAATGTTGACATAGTAAGAACTATGAATAAGTTCATTCATTTGAATGGGAATTTCCTGGAAATTTGGGGAAAAAACGGGAATTTTTGAAAAAAAAAAGTTTTGTATTGACACAATTGTCCTAGATGATACGAATGGGTTGGTGTTGGAATTTTGGAATTGTTTTAAAAATGTTGACGTAGTAAGAATGGGTATTTTGGAATTCCTGGAATTTTAGGAACATTCTGGGAATCCCTGGTATTTTCTTTGAACTTGGAAAAGGTTAAATTTGATTGTCCAGGGTGAGTGGAGTGTGTGGATGGTTCAGATCGGGTGAGAAATGTGTTGGTGTTGTGCAGGTTAGAAAATTGGCTCATTCATTTCCAGGGGGGAAATGTCCCAGGAAACCGGGAATTCTGGGTAAGCGGAGAGGCTGTGGTCCTGGAACGGTCCTACGGGATGGAAGTGTGGGCTGAAGAGCGCCACACCTCCACTAGGGGTCTCACCTGTACGGCTCCGACTCGGCCAAGAACTTCCTCTGCTCCAGCGGGCTGCTGCTGACCCTCAGCTCCTGGACCACCACCTGGGAGGAGCTGCAGTCACACAGGACCTCGGCCAGGATCACCTGGAGGGAAGCACAGGTGAGATATCAGAAGGCCACGCCCTTTTCACACTCAGGGGGCGGGGCTTCTTACTTTTCCGAACCAGCCGTTTCCGATCTCCTGCAGGTAGTTCAAGGCGTGCCTCTTGAAACAGGCCGACTTAGAGTCTGCAAAAGCACAAGTGAGACGTTCATTTAGCACTACCTCTAAGTGCGGCCTGGAGCTCAGGTTTTTACACAACAGTTAGCGTTCTGATATTAACATGGCACCCCAGCGTCAGTTGACAAATGCTACCTGTCAGCATGCTAATGTAATGTTTTTTTTTAGGCTACTTTTGTAGGTCATATGTTGATACTTGATGCATGGTATTGTTAGCATGTTAGCATCTAAAACAGGTACACACCTCAGGGTAATATATTTTGCTACTTGACGCATGCTACAGTTAGCATTTTAACATGCTAACTTTAGCATTCTCGCTTTTTTATATAATTGAACAGGTATAGTGTCATATATTTTGGTATTTCATTAATGCTAACTGGTAGCATCTTGTTGTGAGCATGTTAGCCTGACAGCTTTTTTAGCTAATTTTTCTTGTTACTTGGCGCTATCTGGCAAGCATGCTGACTGATAGAGGAAGAAGAAGAAGAAGAAAGAGGAGAAGTAGGATGAAAAGAAGGAGAAGAAAGAGGAGAAGTAGGATGAAAAGAAGGAGAAGCAGGAGAAGAAAGAGGAGAAGGAGAAAAATAAGAACAAACAAAGGAAGACAAACAAGAAGGAGAAGAAGGAGGAAAAGAACAAGAAGAAGGGGAAGAACGAGAAAGAGAAGAGGAATAAAAAAAATAAGGAGAAGCAGACGACGAAAATGTAGCAGAAGGGGAAGAAGTTGGATAAGAAGAAGAAGAGGAGTAGAAGAAGAAGAAGAAAGAGGAGTACAATAAGAAGAAGAAGAAGAAGAAGAAAGAGAAGGAGAAAGGGGAGTAGAAGGAGAAGAAGAAAGGAGTAGAAGAAGAAGAAGAAAGAGAAGTAGAAGGAGGAAAAGAAGAAGAAAGAGTAGTAGAAAGAAGAGAAGAAGAAAGAAGTAGAAGAAGGAGAAGAAGATGAAAGAAGAGAAGATGAACGAGGAGAAGAAGAAGAAAAAGTAGTAGAAGGGGAATAGAAGAAGAAGAAGAAGATGATGAAAGAAGAGAAGATGAACGAGGAGAAGAAGAAGAAAAAGTAGTAGAAGAAGGGGAGTAGAAGAAGAAGAAGAGTAAAAGAAGAAGAAAGAGGAGAAAGGGTAGAAGAAGAAGAAGGAAAAGAAGAAGAAGAAAGCGGAGTAGAAGAAGAAGGAAGAGGAGAAGTAAAAGAAGAAGAAGAAAGAGGAGAATTAGTAGAAGAAGAAGAAAGAGAAGAAGAAGAAAGAGTAGTAGAAGAAGAAGGAAAAAAGAAGAAAGAGGAATAGAAGAAGAAGTAGAAGGAGGAGTAGAAGACGGCATAGAAGAAGAAAGGAGTAGAAGAAGGAGTAGAAGAAGAAGAAAGAGGAGTAGAAAAAGGACTGGAAGAAGAAAGAGGAGTAGAAGAAGGAGAAAGGAGAAGAAGAAAGAGGAGTAGAAGAAGGAAAAAGGAGAAGAAGAAAGAGGAGTAGAAGAAGGAGAAAGGAGAAGAAGAAAGAGGAGTAGAAGAAGGAAAAAGGAGAAGAAGAAAGAGGAGTAGAAGAAAGAGAAAGGAGAAGAAGAAAGAGGAGTAGAAGGAGTAGAAGAAGAAAGAGGAGTAGAAGAAGGAGAAAGGAGGAGAAGAAAGAGGAGTAGAAGAAGGAAAAAGGAGAAGAAGAAAGAGGAGTAGAAGAAGGAGAAAGGAGAAGAAGAAAGAGGAGTAGAAGAAGGAGTAGAAGAAGAAAGAGGAGTAGAAGGAGAAAGGAGAAGAAGAAAGAGGAGTAGAAGAAGGAAAAAGGAGAAGAAGAAAGAGGAGTAGAAGAAGGAGAAAGGAGAAGAAGAAAGAGGAGTAGAAGAAAGAGAAAGGAGAAGAAGAAAGAGGAGTAGAAGAAGGAGTAGAAGAAGAAAGAGGAGTAGAAGAAGGAGAAAGGAGGAGAAGAAAGAGGAGTAGAAGAAGGAGAAAGGAGGAGAAGAAAGAGGAGTAGAAGAAGGAAAAAGGAGAAGAAGAAAGAGGAGTAGAAGAAGGAGAAAGGAGAAGAAAAAAGAGGAGTAGAAGAAGGAGTAGAAGGATTATCATTTTAAAGAATGTTTTCAGGTACACACCTCAGGGTAATATATTTTGCTACTTGACGCATGCTACAGTTAGCATTGCTAACATTAGCATTCTCACTGTTTTCTACAACTGAACAGGTCTAGTGTCATATATTTTGGTATTTCACGAATGCTAACTGGTAGCATGCTGACTTAGCCGCCCCGAAGCAGGAGCGCCCGCCTGAGCAGTACCTCCTCCATCCCGCAGGGCGGCGCAGGTGTGGCGTTCTCTGACGGGCAGGGTGTAGACCTCAGGGAGGGAGGGGCACGAGGACAGGCTGTCCTCCTGGATCGGACTGGAGCCTCCGGAACATTCTTCCCCGTCCGCATTGTCAAACTCCTGCAAAGAAAAACTTCCTCGTGAGTTTTGAATGTTTTGTTTGGAAACATTTCATTGTAGCGTTAAAACATTGTGAGATATTGTAACTTCACTCTTTTACTGTCATTATTATATATTTTGATTATTCTTTGTCAATATCACGCTCGTTGATCATATTATTGTTATGAAGGACATTAAAAAGAAGACTGACATTGAAGCCCACTCCTCCTCTCTTGCAGCACAGGCAGGTGAGCAGCAGCAGCACGAAGGAGACCAGGCCCGAGCAGGAGATGAGGATGACCACGTAGGGAGGCGGGGACAAGGCCGCCGTCCTGCTGGGAGAAACTGCAAGGAGGAGGAGGAGCAAGAGTTAGCGGGATGCCACTTGACCAGGGAGGAGAAGAACATGGAGGAGGAGCAGAGGACCGACAGGTAGAATAAGACCAAGAAGAAGATGAGGAGGAGGAGGAGGAGGAGAAGAAGAAGGAGGAGGAGGAGGAGAAGAAGAAGAAGAAGGGGGAGGAGCAGAGGACCGAGAGGTAGAATAAAACCAAGAAGAAGATGAGAAGAAGGAGGAGGAGGAGGAGAAAGAGGAGGAGGAGGTGAAGAAGGTGAAGAAGAAAAAGAAAGAGGAAAAGAAGAAGAAAAACAAGAAGGAGAAGGAGAAGCAGAGGACAAAAAAAGAAAAGAAAAGAAGAAAGAGGAAAAGAAAAAGAAAGACAAAAAAAGACGAAAAAGGAAGAGGAAGAAGAAGAAAGAGGAGAAGGAGGATGAGAAGATGGAGAAGCAGGAGAAGAAAGAGGAGAAGGAGAAAAATAAGAACAAACTAAGGAAGAAAAACAAGAAGGAGAAGAAGGAGGAAAAGAACAAAAAGAAGGGGAAGAACGTGAAGGAGAAGAGGAATAAAAAAAATAAGGAGAAGCAGATGACGAAAATGTAGCAGAAGGAGGGGAAGAAGAAGAAGAAGAGGAGGAAAAGAAGAAAGAGGAGTAGAAGAAGAAGAAGAAGAAGAAGAAGAAAGAGGAGTAGAAGAAGGAGGAAAAGAAGAATAAAGAGGAGTAGTAGAAAGAAGAGAAGAAGAAAGAAGTAGAAGAAGGAGAAGAAGATAAAAGAAGAGAAGATGAACGAGGGGAAGAAGAATAAAAAGGAGTAGAAGAAGGAGAAGAAGAAGAAGAAGTAGAAAGTAGTAGGAGGAGAAGAAGAAGAAATATGAGTAAAAGAAGAAGAAAGAGGAGAAGAAGAAGAAGAAAATGATAAAGAAAGCGGAGTAGAAGAAGAACAAAGAGGAGTAGAAGAAGAAGAAGAAGAAGAAGAAAGAGGAGAATTAGTAGAAGAAGAAGAAGAAGAAGAAGAAGAAGAAGAAGAAGAAGAAGAAGAAGAAGAAGAAGAAGAAGAAGAAGAAGAAGAAAGATGAGTAGAAGAAGGAGTAGAAGAAGAAAGAGGAGTAGTAGAAGAAGGAGTAGAAGAAGTAGAAGAAGAAGAAAGAGGAGTAGAAGAAGGAGTAGAAGAAGAAGAAAGAGGAGTAGAAGAAGAAGAAAGAGGAGTAGAAGAAATAGTAGAAGAAGAAAGAAGAGTAGAAGAAGAAAGAGGAGTAGAAGAATAAGAAAGAGGAGTAGAAGAAGGAGTAGAAGAAGAAGAAAGAGTAGAAGAAGAAGAAAGAGGAGTAGAAGATGTAGTAGAAGAAGAAGGAGGAGTAGAAGAAGAAAGAGGAGTAGAAGAAGAAAGAGGAGTAGAAAAAGAAGAAAGAGGAGTAGAAGAAGAATAAAGAGGAGTAGAAGAAGTCATTTCTTGGCCATCGGAGCAGCAGGTTAGCTTGAAGGCCAATGGAGAATTTGCACCAAGGGATTGTGGGTAAGCAGGAAAAGTTGAAGTTTGAAAGTAGAGCAGCGGATCATTCCGGAACAAGGAGAGGAAATATCAGCCTTCCACTCAGGAAACAGTTAAGAAGCGGGGGTGGGGGGCAGGAAGTGCTAATTGGGGAAAGGTGCTAAAAGAATTCATATAAATATATAAAACTATATATAAATATGTATATATATAGAGAGAGAGAGGGTGGGGGGGCGAGGGACATTTGGACATGTGTACCTCAAAGTGGTGGATTGTGGGGAAGGAACCACCTGTAGACAAAAAGGGGGCACGCTGGTTAATGACCACTGTATAACTTTGATTTACTTGTATACTTTTATTTACCTGTATACTTTTATTTACAGTCGTGCTCATAAGTTGACATACCCTGGGAGAATTGATGATTTCTTGGCCATTCTTCAGAGAATATGAATGATAACACAAAAACCTTTCTTCCACTCATGCTTAATGCTTGTGTCAAGCTATTTATTGGCAAACAACTCTTTTGAAATCAAAATGACAAAAGAAAGTACCCAAATGACCCTGATCAAAAGTTGACATACCCCAGTGACTTTGACCTGATAACATGCACAAAGGTTGACACAAACAGCTTTGAATGGCTAATCAAGGTTCTAATCCTCACCTGTGACATGTTTGTTTGTAATGAATGTGTGTGTATAAAAGGTGAGTGAGTTTCTGGGCTTCTGACAGACCATTGCATCTTTCATCCAGTGCTGCACACATGTTTCTGGATTCTGAGTCATGGGGAAGGCAAAAGAATTGTCAAAGGATCTGCGAGAAAAGGTCATTGAACTGCATAAAACAGGAAAGGGGTATAAAAAGATATCCAAGGAATTGAGAATGCCAGTCAGCAGTGTTCAAGCGCTGATTAAGAAGTGGAAAATGAGGGATTCAGGTAGACCAGCAAAGATTTCAGCCACAACTGCCAGGAAAATTGTCCGAGATGCAAAGAAAAATCCACAAATAACTTCAGCTGAAATACAGGACTCTTTGAAAAATTGTGGTGTGGCTGTTTCAAGATGCACAATAAGGAGGCACTTGAAGAAAAATGGGCTGCATGGTCATGCCAAAAAGTTCAATTTTGGTCTCATCACTCCAAATGACTTTGTTCCAGAAGTTTTGAGCCTTGTCTCTGTGCTGTTTGGCGTAATGTAAGCGGGATACTTTGTGACATTTGCGCAGAAATGGCTTTCTTCTGGCGACTCGACCATGCAGCCCATTCTTCTTCAAGTGCCTCCTTATTGTGCATCTTGAAACAGCCACACCACAATTTTTCAAAGAGTCCTGTATTTCAGCTGAAGTTATTTGTGGATTTTTCTTTGCACCTCCAACAATTTTCCTGGCAGTTGTGGCTGAAATCTTTGCTGGTCTACCTGAATCCCTCATTTTCCACTTCTTAATCAGCGCTTGAACACTGCTGATTGGCATTCTCAATTCCTTGGATATCTTTTTATACCCCTTTCCTGTTTTATGCAGTTCAATGACCCTTTTCTCGCAGATCTTTTGACAATTCTTTTGCCTTCCCCATGACTCAGAATCCAGAAACATGTGTGCAGCACTGGATGAAAGATGCAATGGTCTGTCAGAAGCCCAGAAACTCACTCACCTTTTATACACACACATTCATTACAAACAAACATGTCACAGGTGAGGATTGGAACCTTGATTAGCCATTCAAACCTGTTTGTGTCAACTTTTGTGCATGTTATCAGATCAAAGTCACTGGGGTATGTCAACTTTTGATCAGGGTCATTTGGGTACTTTCTTTTGTCATTTTGATTTAAAAAGAGTTGTTTGCCAATAAATAGCTTCACACAACCATTAAGCATGAGTGGAAGAAAGGTTTTTGTGTTATCATTCATATTCTCTGAAGAATAGCCAAGGAATCATCAATTCTCCCAGGGTATGTCAACTTATGAGCACGACTGTAGTTGTATACTAGCATAGCTTTTACTTAGTTGTATACTAGCAGAAATTTTACTTAGTTGTATACTAGCATATTCCATCCATCCTCTTCTGCTTATCCGAGGTCAGGTCACGGGGGCAGCAGCCTAAGCAGACTTCCCTCTCCCAGCCACTTCGTCCAGCTCCTCCCAGGGGATCCAAAGGCGTTCCCAGGCCAGCTGGGAGAGCTTGTGTCCTCTACCGATTGGACGTGCCCTAAACACCTCCCTAGGGAGGTGTCCGAAGGGCATCCTGACCAGATGCCCGAACCGCCTCATCTGGCTCCTCTCCTTGTGGAGGAGCAGCGGCTTTACTCTGACCTCCTCCCGGGTCCACATCACTGCAGACACCACACCGATCTGCCTGTCGATCTCACGATCCACTCTTCCCCCACTCGTGAACGAGACTCTGAGGTACTTGAACTCCTCCACTTGGGGCAGGGTCTCCTCCCCAACCCGGAGATGGCACTCCACTCTTTTCCGGGCGAGAACCATGGACTCGGACTTGGAGGTGCTGAGTCCCATCCCAGTCGCTTCACATTCGGCTGCGAACCGATCCAGTGAGAGCTGAAGATCATGGCCAGATGAAGCCATCAGGACCACATCATCTGCAAAAAGCAGAGACCTAATCCTGCAGCCACCAAACCGGATCCCCTCAACGCCCTGACTGCGCCTAGAAATTCTGTCCATAAAAGTTGTAAACAGAATCGGTCAGAAAGGGCAGCCATGGCTGAGTCCAACCCTCACTGGAAACGGTTCCGACTCATTGCTGGCAATGCGGACCCAGCTCTGACATAGTTTATACAGGGAGCCACAATTAGGCGGTCCAATACCTCATACTCTCTGAGCACTCCCCACAGGACTTCTCGAGGGAAACGGTTGACTGTCTTCTCCAAGTCCACAAAGCACATGTAGACTGGTTGGGCAAACTCCCATGCACTCTCAAGGACCCTACCGAGAGTATAGAGCTGGTCTACACTTCTAAGACCAGGAGGAGAACCACAATGTTCCTCCTGAATCCGAGGTTCAACTATCCGGCGTAGCCTCCTCTCCAGTGTCCCTGAAAAGACCTTACTGGGAAGGCTGACGAGTATGATCCCACGATAGTTGGAACACACCCTCCGGTTTCCCTTCTTAAAGAGAGGAACCACCACCCCAGTCTGCCAATCCGGAGGCACCGCCCCTAATATCCAAGCAATGTTGCGGTATCTTGTCAACCAAGACAGCCCCACAGCATCCAGAGTCTTAAGAAACTCCAGGCAGATCTTACCCACCCCCAAGGCCCTTCCACCGAGGAGCTTTTTAACTACCTCGGCAACCTCAGCCCCAGAAATAGGAGAGTCCACCACAGATTCCCCAGGCACTGCTTCCTCATAGGAAGATGTGTAGGTGGAATTGAGGAGGTCTTCGAAGCATTCCCTCCACCGATTCACAACATCTTGAGTCGAGGTCAGCAGCACACCATCCCCACCATACACGGTGTCGACAGTGCACTGCTTCCCCCTCACTCGGTCACAGATGGTGGTCCAGAATCGCTTCGAATGCGTCCGGAAGACATTTTCCATGGCTTAACCCATCTCCCATGTTTGAGTTTTGCCTCTGCAATTGCCAAAGCAGCACACCAGTGGGCAGCATAGAGAAAAGTGCTATATAATTATAATTCACTTCACACTTTGCATCAGTCCATCTTAGATGAGCTCAGGCCCAGCGAAGCGTTTCTGGGTGTTGTTGATAAATGGCTTTGGCTTTGCATAGTACTTGCACTTACAGATGTAGCAACCAACTGTAGTTACTGACAGTGGTTTTCTGAAGTGTTCCTGAGCCCATGTGGTGATATCCTTTACACACTGATGTGACTTTTTGATGCCTGAGGGATCCAAGGTGTGTAATATCATGGCTTACGTGCAGTGATTTCTCCAGATCCTCTGAACCTTTTGATGATATTACGGAGCGTAGATGGTGAAATCCCTAAATTCCTTGTTGAGAAATGTTGTTCTTAAACAATTTGCTCAGGCATTTGTTGACAAAGTGGTGACCCTCGCCCCGTCCTTGTTTGTGAATGACTGAGCATTTCATGGAAGCTGCTTTTATACCCAATCATGGCACCCACCTGTTCCCAATTAGCCTGTTCACCTGTGGGATGTTCCAAATAAGTCTTTGACGAGCATTCCTCAACTTTCTCACTCTTTTTTGCCACTTGTGCCAGCTTTTTTGAAACATGTTTGCAGGCATCAAATTCCAAATGCGATAATATTTGCAAAAAACAAGAAAGTTTCTCAGTGTGAACATGAAATATCTTGTCTTTGCAGTCTATTCAATTGAATATAAGTTGAAAAGGATTTGTTGTATTCTCTTTTTATTTACCATTTACACAACCTGACAACTTCACTGCTTTTGGGGTATGTAGCTGACAGTCTAAATGCCACAAACGAGCTGACATCTTGTGGACAACAAGAGTAAATCAGGTCAATGACCATGAATTTCACATCTGCACAGCATTTTGATATAACACCCCATCCATGCAACCTTTCCCACTCATGGCGCAAACTGCAACCCGCACACAAAGTCAACACACACAGTCACACACACGACACAACCGGCTCACTGAACTATGGAGATTTTTTTTTTTTAAATGTCCATGCACCATACATAATTCAACATTAAGCCCATTTAAATACCCTGCAATGCATGATGGGGAAAATGCAAAACACTCTCAACGCTTATCAATGTTTGGCACATTTTAGCTGCTTGATATACACTATATTGTCAAAAGTATTTGGCCACCCATCCAAATGATGAGAATCAGGTGTCCAGGTGTATCAAATCAAGCACTTAGGCATGGAGACTGTTTCTACAAACATTTGTGAAAGAATGGGCCGCTCTCAGTGATTTCCAGCGTGGAACTGTCATAGGATGCCACCTGTGCAACAAATCCAGTCGTGAAATTTCCTCGCTCCTAAATATTCCAAAGTCAACTTTATTATAAGAAAAATGAAGAGTTTGGGAACAACAGCAACTCAGCCACCAAGTGGTAGCCCACGTAAACTGACAGAGAGGTCAGCATAGTGCAAAGACTTTCTGCACAGTCACTTGCTACAGAGCTCCAAACTTCATGTCACCTTCCATTTAGCCCACATACAGTACGCAGAGAGCTTCATGGAATGGGTTTCCATGGCCGAGCAGCTGCATCTAAGCCATACATCACCAAGTCCAATGCAAAGCGTGGGATGCAGTGGTGTAAAGCACGTCGCCACTGGACTCTAGAGCAGTGGAGACGCCTTCTCTGGGCTGATGAACCACACTTTTCCATCTGGCAATCTGATGGACCAGTCTGGGTTTGGAGGTTGCCAGGAGAACGCTACATTTCGGACTGCATTGTGCCAAGTGTGAAATTTGGTGGAGGAGGAATTATGGCGTGGGGTTGTTTTTTAGGAGTTGGGCTTGGCCCCTTAGTTCCAGTGAAAGGAACTTTGAATGCTCCAGGATACCAAAACACTTTGGACAATTCCATGCTCCCAACCTTGTGTGAACCGTTTGGAGTGGGCCCCTTCCTCTTCCAACATGACTGTGCACCAGTGCACAAAGCAAGGTCCATAAAGACATGGATGACAGAGTCTGGTGTGGATGAACTTGACTGGCCTGCACAGAGTCCTGACCTGAACCCCATAGAACACCTTTGGGATGAATTAGAACGGAGACTGAGAGCCAGGCCTTCTCCACCAACATCAGTGTGTGACCTCACCAATGCGCTTTTGGAAGAATGGTGGAAAATTGCTATAAACACACTCTACAACCTTGTGGACAGCCTTGCCAGAAGAGATGTAATAGCTGCAAAAGGTGGACCCACATCATATTGAACCCTATGGTTTAGGAATGGGATGGCACTTCAAGTTCATATGTGAGTCAAGGCAGGTGGCAACATATATATACATATATATATATATATCTATATATATACAAACCCCGTTTCCATATGAGTTGGGAAATTGTGTTAGATGTAAATATAAACGGAATACAATGATTTGCAAATCATTTTCAAGCCATATTCAGTTGAATATGCTACAAAGACAACATATTTGATGTTCAAACTCATAAACTTTTTTTTTTTTTTTTTGCAAATAATAATTAACTTAGAATTTCATGGCTGCAACACGTGACAAAGTAGTTGGGAAAGGGCATGTTCACCACTGTGTTACATGGCCTTTCCTTTTAACAACACTCAGTAAAGGTTTGGGAACTGAGGAGACACATTTTTGAAGCTTCTCAGGTGGAATTCTTTGCCATTCTTGCTTGATGTACAGCTTAAGTTGTTCAACAGTCCGGGGGTCTCCATTGTGCTATTTTAGGCTTTATAATGCGCCACACATTTTCAATGTCTGGACTACAGGCAGGCCAGTCTAGTACCCGCACTCTTTTACTATGAAGCCACGTTGATGTAACACGTGGCTTGGCATTGTCTTGGTAACGTTGCTTGGATGGCAACATATGTTGCTCCAAAACCTGTATGTACCTTTCAGCATTAATGGTGCCTTCACAGATGTGTAAGTTACCCATGTCTTGGGCACTAATACACCCCCATACCATCACACATGCTGCCTTTTACACTTTGACCCTAGAACAATCCGGATGGTTCTTTTCCTCTTTGGTCCGAAGGACATGACGTCCACGGTTTCCAAAAACAATTTGAAATGTGGACTCGTCAGACCACAGAACACTTTTCCACTTTGTATCAGTCCATCTTAGATGAGCTCAGGCCCAGCGAAGCTGAACGCGTTTCTGGGTGTTGTTGATAAACGGTTTTCGCCTTTCATAGGAGAGTTTTAACTTGCACTTACAGATGTAGCGACCAACTGTAGTTACTGACAGTGAGTTTCTGAAGTGTTCCTGAGCCCATGTGGTGATATCCTTTACACACTGATGTGGCTTGTTGATGCAGTACAGCCTGAGGGATGGAAGGTCACGGGCTTAGCTGCTTACGTGCAGTGATTTCTCCAGATTCTCTGAACCCTTTGATGATATTACGGACCGTAGATGGTGAAATCCCTAAATTCCTTGCAATAGCTGGTTGAGAAAGGTTTTTCTTAAACTGTTCAACAATT